>NW_020682407.1:0-358 GCF_002925995.2 Terrapene triunguis
GGAACGCAGTCCCTCACGGACCCAAGGGGGACCAATTAGCCAGGGGACGAGGAACTTGACTCAAGCCCTGACTCTGCAGGATGCTGGGGTCAAAGGTCACTTACGTCAAATCCAGGCAGGGAGGTGGCAATCTGGAGCAGGGCAGCGCTGCTCCGTATGGCTCTAGCTCTCTCCAGGCTGTTTTTGGAGCGGAGCCAGAAATAGACGTGCTGCGGGAGAAGGAGGCAGGGGAGGGTCAGCGGGCAGGCGTACATGCTCTACAAACGAGCCTCTCCCCCTCCCATGGGGCTGAGACCTTGTGCTCAAGGGGAAATAGCTGACTTCTCATGTGGGGGTTCATGACACTGCCCACGTCTTG
>NW_020682407.1:458-5574 GCF_002925995.2 Terrapene triunguis
GCTCTGGCCCAGAGGAGCTGGGGAGCTGAAGGGAGAATGTTGATGGATTCCCCTCTTCTCCCACCAGACCTCCTCTGATTTCCCCAAGGCGGGCAACTTTGTACTGCAGCTGGGTCTGCACATCTCGGACCCAGCCAGCGACATCAGCCAGCAAGCCAGGAGCGGGATACATTGGCTGCAGAGGCTCCTGCTGCAGAGGAGGGGTAAGAAACCCAGCTGGGCAATGGGACCCCATAGAAGTGAGTCCCTTGGCGACTAGCTCCAGCTGGCCATTGGGACGCCCAGAGAACTAAGGTCTCTTCTGTTAGACCAACTGCAGCAGGGCAGAGGGACCTCAATGGAAACAAGGCCCCTGTTTTGGGCCCCCCACTTGCTGGCCAAGGGACCCTACAGAAAGAAGCCCCCTCCTCTGAGACCGACCCCAGCTTAGATGATGTCTCACACTCATCTCCCTGATTCAGGGAGAGAGGAAGGGGCGAACATGCCAGGGAAATTGGCTGCTTTACCTCAGAGCCTGGCTCCGTCCCCCAGCCCAGGGAAATCCCCCCGCCCAGGGGGCAGCCAGCTGGTGAGGGGACAGGAACGGAGCTATTGAGACACGTGGAGGGAAAGAGCCCACCATGAGCGCAGGGGCAGGGACCACAGGGGAAGGACACAAAGCTTGTAGGATGTCACCAGTTGAGTAGCTAGGGCCAGATCCTGACTTCAGTGGGTGGGTGGGGGGGGGTTCTCAGTATTAGACGCCACTGTTAACAGGCGCCCACTCCCAGAGCACCAGGGCCATAAGGGTCCATGATTGCTGTGATGAATGAGACAAATTCCCCTTCAGATACTTAGCTGCCTGGTCCATTGGGTGCCCCGAGGACCCCGGCCAGTGTTCACCCAGCAAAGGGAACAGAAGGAAACAGGCACTAAAACCGGATGCCAAACCTCCCCAATGGGTGTGTCTTTCTTCCCCAGGGTTGAACATCCAAGAGGCGAGCGATCTGTGGTGCCAGGACGGGCTCCAGGACACCGAGCGCCTGGCCTACAGCAATATGGCCAGGATGGGGGAGGTAAGGACTCTCCGCCGGTGCATTGCAGCAGCTCAGGTGTAGAGCTGTCTCCCCCTGCAGTGAGTGTGTTATGGAGGGGGCGGGATAGCTCAGTGGTTTGAGCACTGGCCTGCTAAACCCAAGGTTACGAGTTCAATCCTTGAGGGGGCCATTTAGGGGTCGGGGGCAAAAATCTGTTGGATGATTTAGTTGGTGTTGGCCCTGCTTTGAGCAGGAGGTTGGACTAGATGACCTCCTGAGGTCCTTTCCAACCCTGATATTCTATGATACTTATTTCCAGCTGACAGTGTTCGGCTGCAAGAGGCCGAGGACTCTAGGTTGGAGCTTTGCGAACGGTCCAGGCTTGTGTGTGTTCCATGGATCTATGTCTACGTGGCATACAAGGGATCCCCTGGGGGGTTGAGTTAATGGAGGATTGTATCTCCAGGGATCCGGCTCCGCTCACTCTCCCTGGCTGACACCCTGGTGTCTGAGAGGGGAGCCCCTGGGTCAGTGAGTTGGGAAGCTCACACCAGCTATCGCCGGACCAGATCCCCGTTGGAGTCCCTGCACCCTGTGGAAACACAGGCTGGGTGTGGGGTTTGCCCAGCACCATGGCAAGTCAGGGAGCAGAACCTGCCCCTGCGCTGGGCGTTGGGGTGAGGGACACCGAGCCCCTTTCCTGGGCTGAGTCACTGCACCATGACGCTCGTGGGAATGTCAGTGGGGTGAGGAGCGGGAATGGAAGCAGATCTAAAAGGCCCTTTCCTCTAGCGGGTGAGATATCGCTGCTGGGAGCAGTAGGGATCCTTTATTGTCTGTGTGAGCTGGTTCCAGAGCGCTCAGACACATTCCCAGCATGTCATGGCACCTGCGGTGAATCCTGTTCCAGAAAGAGCTATTCCTCAGTGCCTGCAACCTCTTACTGACGGGGGTTCCTTGGTCCATGGGACCCCAAAGGTTGGCTGCCCCAGGACTCTTCTTCACCTTGTGAGATACTAGATGGATTTGGAGCCTGGTTCTGGGCAACTGACAAGGGCTGTGGTGCTGTTGGTTTTAGGTCTTTGGACAGATCTTTTCGGAAGGCCAGAGAATAGCTTTCCTCCAGGCGGCGCTTCTGGCAATACATGACCCCCAGATCCGTGTCAGCCGGGCTGGGCTGGTACTAACGTACTCGATCCTGGGGGAAGCCGGCCAGCTGATAGGGGACGAGGTAACCAAAGAAGGATCAATTGGGGAGGGAGCCCCAGGGCCTTTCACCTCCAGGCCATTGAAAGTCATTCCCATCCCATCCCCATGCGCTGACCTGGGAGCAAGGAGAGGACGAACCCAGGCAGGTGCCATTGGTCGGTGCCAGCTTGTCCCCTGAGCAGCTCAAAGCAGGGCAGACCCAGCTCTCCAGCAAGGCTATTTCCTAACATTCATCACATCAACACGACACGCTGCCATTGCTCATACTAGGGGCTGCCAATTCCCCATGTGACCTCTGTGAGCCTTTCCCACCCCTCAGGGCCTCAGGCCGGTTCCTAGGGCTCTGGTATCGTGTTATCCCAGCCACCACCTGCTCTGGGAGAACTGGAGGAGTCAGTCAGCTGAGGCTGCTCAAGTGCCCCATTCCCCAGAGCCACTGTCCATGGCGTCATCTTAACAACAGGGGCGTCCCTTGGGAAAAGGTGTCCACATCCTCTCACCCCCCCCGGCACTACTGCCCAGAGCCTCCCAGCCCCTCAGGTGGACGGGGCGAGGGTGGCTGAGGGGATTCTGGGGAGCGGAGCTGAACCCCCAGCTGGGGTGGGAGGTAGAACAGCTCTCACGGGGGGACTGAGAGGAATGGGGGCAGGAGTTTATTCCACAATAGTGAGAGCGGGGTTGGAGGTCACTAGAGAGGAGACAAGATTTCGTCTCGGGGGTTGGGTGGGGGAATCCATCCCTCAGACATGGGGAGGGGTAGGGTGGAAATTCTGCCGGTTCCCGTTGCCGTTAATGCCCTTCGTTGCCATGGGTGTTGGAGTCTCTGACTGATTCTTGTTCCCTTTCAGCAGGAGGATGTTACAGCAACAATCACGGCGCACCTGTTCTACATCCGGTGCTTGCGCCAGGTGCCCAAAGCGCTGCAGGGGCTATGCGCAGTGGGACACCTTTGAAGTCCCCTCTCCCCCCACTCCCTGAAGCTCCCACTCCCTGCCGCAGGTACTGCTCTGTCTCACTGGGCCTGGGGGAGAAGGGCTGGGGGGAGTGGACAGCACTGAGAGAAACCCAGGCCGAGCACCTCGCTCTCACCACCATGCCCCTCCCCGACCCCTGGAGCTGGGGCCAGGCCAGATACGGTCCCTGCCCCCATGTCCAGAGGCCAGTTTCGGAAGCATCAGGCTGTCAGGGCCATGGGGCTGGCCCAGAAATGAGAGCATCCGCAGAGCCAGGGGTTATCCTCAGGAACCATTGCAGTCTGGGAGGGGTGGCCCGACATGGAGCCCCTCCCCTGCCGTCACTGCTCAGACCTTCCCATGGCCCGTGTCACCCCGTCGCAGTGAATGTCTGACCATCCCCCACCTGGGGCCCAAGCCACCCACCTGGTATCTGAACCCTTCCCAGCCAGGAATGAAACTCCCCCCCTAGCACCTTGGGGCAAGGAAAGCTCCTCCCCATCTGGCAGGTGGGCTCTGAGACACAGAGGAAGGGCTGTGCTCCTGGTCGCACACTCCTGGGGGTAGATCTGGACTGGGTCCCAGGCTAGTCCCTTTCCCCCAGGGGCACCTTCGCTTTCTGCCCTTTATTCTCCCCTCCTGCTAGGGGGTCTCCGAGTGTGAAAGGAACCAGGAGGGTGATGGGGTCCTGGCACTATGCCGGGGTGGGAGCTCCCCTTGGCTTGGACCCCAGGGTAAGAGATATCTTTGTCATCTTGCTCTCCTTCTTTTATTCCTAGGAAGGGAGTCCCCCAATGAGGGGTCTTGAGAGCTCCAGCTGGGCAGTGCCTAGAAGAACCTGTAAGTCATCCTGGTTCCCACCTGCATGCACCACTCTGCCCTGCCCTGCCCTGCCCTCCGATTCCTCGCAATGGACTCTGGCTTGACCCTTGGCTCTGGTTATGACATCGGCGTGACTCTTCTGGGCTCCACATGTTGACTACTCACCCTGGTTCTGTATTCTCCTTGCCCTTCTCTAGCCCTGCTCCAGGCCCCCCACCAACCCGCTCCAGCATTGCCTTCTCCTCCTGATCTTCCCCAAGCACTCGGACTTTGACTACCCGGCTTTGACCCTCGGCCTGTTTCTGGACTCGGGCTTGATGTTGATTTGGCTGATCTTTGGTCTCTGGCAGTATTATAAGGGCCCTACCGTCAATCAAACCCTAACCCCGGACCTTGACCCCTTAAGCCCCGTCCCTTGACCCCTTGGTACCTCCCGCCTGTCACCGGAAGTCCCACCCCATGGGGGTATTACTTCCGGGGTCAAGGTGCCACCTGACCGGAAGCAAGGTGTGTCATGTGACCCCTCTAAGAACTCCTCCCACCACCCTCTACCAATCAGGAGGGGTTTCGTCCCGATAGGACCGCCCCGAGAGGAGATTTTGACCAATCAGCGTGACTTCCAGGGCGGGGGTGACCCATCCAGAAGTGGGTAGTGTGACCCCTCTAAGAACTTCCCCCACTACCCTCTACCAATCAGGAGCTGGGCCATTTACACAGTGACCTGTTTTTTCAAGAAAAATTTTTGTTAAACGGAGTGGATGTGAAAATTAAACTGACGCGCAGTAAAGACGCTTTCTGTTTAATGGGCAGTGCGGCTGAAGGCTTTAAACTGCGCATTGTATCAGCGTCCCTTTTTGTGAAGAAAGTACAGGTGGCCCCGGGAGTCCGTCTGGGGCATGTGGAGGCCCTGCTTACCGCTAATGCTAAATACCCCGTGGACTGTGTGGGAATGAAAGTGTTTAGCATCCCCGCGGGCAGCAGGGTCAGTAACCAGGAGAACCTGTTCTTGGGACAGTTAAAAATGCTTGTCCTAGGGTTTGTGGATAACGATGCCTTTAGCGGAAGTTACGCTAAAAATCCCTTTCATTTTAAACATTACGATATTAATTTTGTGGC
>NW_020682408.1:0-385 GCF_002925995.2 Terrapene triunguis
TCAAAAGCCTTACTAAAGTCAAGATATACCATGTCTACTGCTTCCCCGCCCCCATCCACAGGGCTTGTTACCCTGTGTAATGGGGCGGCTGCCCCACTCCCTGAGAGTATGGGCTGCAGCAGGCCAGTGGGCCTGCGCAGACAGGGAGCCAATGGGAGAAGGGCTTACTGGGAGCCAATCAGGGCCCAGGTTGGAGACAGCCAATCAGAGCCGGGCTCAGCCCTATAAAAAGGCTGCTCAGGGAGCAGAGAGTCAGTCTGTTCCAGGCCTTTGAGAGGGGAAGGTCTATCCCCAAGCTGGGAGACTAGTAGGGCCGGCTCTGGCTTTTTTGCCGCCCCAGGCAAAAAAGCCTCCGGCGCCCTCCGCCCCCCCCCCGGGGGGGGGG
>NW_020682408.1:485-3595 GCF_002925995.2 Terrapene triunguis
GGCTCTCCCCCCGGCAGCCAGAGCGCCGGGGGCAGGGCGGCGAGAGGGCGGCGAGCCGCGGCTGGGGCTTGGCTCTCCCCCTGGTGGCCAGAGCGCCGGGGGCAGGGCGGCGAGAGGGCAGCGAGCCGCGGCTGGGGCTCGGCTTTCCCCCCGGCGGCCAGAGCGCAGGGGCTCGCCGCTCTCCCCCCGTCGGCTGGGGGGAGGGCGACCAGAGCGCCGGGGGGAGGGTGGCGAGCCCGGCTGTGGCCCCGCTCTCCCCGGCAGCCGGAGCGCCGCGCCGCCCCCCTCCAGGTGCCGCCCCAAGCACCAGCTTGTTTGCCTGGTGCCTGGAGCCGGCCCTGGAGACTAGCACCTGGGACAGCGCAGTGCTGGGCAGGTCCGGGGAAGCACAAGGTAACTCCAGCCCGGTGTCTGCCAGGCTGCAGGCCCTGAGGGTTAGGGCCTAGCCGGTGCGAGGGGCCGAAGGGGAAACAGCCCAGGGATGTGGACAGACGGAGGGAGAGAAGGAGGGCAGGATGGCTGCCACTAGAGGGTCCCTGGGTTGGGACCCAGAGTAGTGGGTGAGCCTGAGTCCCCCCCCTTTTCCCCATTGCTGTTCACCCAGCCATCGGCTGTAGGGAGCGGCCATCATAGACTTGCCAGATCCCTGACAAGAAGGGATTAGATGCAGAGGGTGTGGTTGGACAAGGTGGCTGGAATGTAGGACTGCTGATCACGCAATCCCTGGAAGGGGGTGTGGATGAACTGAGGGGCACTGCTGGAGGGCAGTGGTCCTGAAGAGGACGCTGCGAGTAGGTGAGTGACGTGGGCTCAGAAGCCAACCAAGGGCAAGACAATGGGCGGGATACCACCAAGAGGGGACGCTTCACTGGACTGAGCTGATTCCCCGAGACAACCAGTAGGGGGCGTCGCAGGGGTGAGTCTGACTTTACACCCTGTCAAAGAAAGCTATTCGATTGGTTTGACATGATTTTTTTTCTTGACAAATCCATGCTGACTGTTACTTATCACCTTATTATCCTACGTACCTTTGCATATCCCCTTGGATAGCACCACCGTCCATGGGGGCTGATGGCATGATAATGTGATGGGGTGGGTGAAAGAATATCTTTTATTGGACTAACTTCTGTTGGTTGAGAGAGACAAGCTTTGAGCTTACATAGGTCTGGGCAATGTACTCAGGCTGTCACAGCTAAATACTAGGTGGAACAGGTTGTTTAGCATAAGTAGTAACACATTTAAGAGACCGTTCAAGGTGAAGTGAAGCTGGCCTTCCTCTCAGGAAGAAAGTCCTTTAGATGAGACAAGATGACTTGCGGTGCTGGCAGATTGGGGGATGATCTGGGGTAAGGATTCTAGTCCACCCCCCCCACCCCAAAGTCTATTGTTAAGAATGTCAAAAAGATGTAAAAGTGGGTGGCATATTTTATCCTCATTCTTTTGTCCACCAATTACATCCATTTCCATAAGGCCGAACTGGGCTTAGGTAACTTTGTTCCCACCACTGTCCTTGACTTGTATCAATAGGCCGTTTTGTTTAGAGGGGGTAGCAGGGGGGGAAGAGGCGGGGCGGGGGCAGAGTAGGGGCGGGGGCCATGGGGAAGAGGCGGGGCAGGGGCTGGAGCAGCACACAGCTCCGCAGGGCACAGTTTCCTGGTGCCCTATGCAGCTGCGTACTTTGTTTGGGTAAGGATGGCCCTGGCACTGACAGTAGGAATACAAAAATGAATCTCTCTTGGTGCACAATGATTTTCCTTAGCTGAAGCTGCTTTGTTATAATTGGAGATGACTGACTTTTCATTATGCTTTTCCTTGTTCGTTTCACATTGTAATTAGTTCTATTTTCTTATCTTCAAAGTAAATAGTACATGTAGTGCTTTTCACCCATAAATCTCAGACAATAGGAGAGAGACAGAAAAGCTCCAATCGGGGGGACGTAATCACTGTCTACAATAGTCACTAAATGCAACAGGAATAGGCAAGAGCAGGGTAAAATAATAGACAATAATTCAAAGATTCTTGCATGTTAGAGAGCAAAACCCATTCACTCAGAGGGTTTCTGCCTGAAGCCCGCCTCCTAGGGTTTTGCTTTGCATGTGTAGAAAGAGCTTTTGCCTCACTCAAAGAGATCAAGTAATAGGTTCCAGCTGGTACAAGGATCCCAGGGCCGGATCCAAAGACTGCTGAAATCCGTGCAAGTCTTTCCATTGACTTCAATGGGCTTTGGCTCATACCCACAGAGGCAACTGAGCCCAGATAAAGATGGTACAAGAGCTAATAGATTCATAGAAATGCACCAGGACTTTTGCTCTTTTTCCATAGATACGCACCAACTGTCCCCACAGCACCAGGCGCTGGCTTTCTCATTTCCCTGGGGTGCTCAACTTCTGCTCTGCCCAGGCCCTGCCCCCACTCCACCCCTTCCCCCAAGGCTCCACCCCTGCCCTGCTTCTTTCCACCCTTGCCCTGCCTCTTCCCATCCCATTCTGCCCTCTCCCCCGAGTGCGCCCCATCCTCCTCCTGCCCCCTCACCTCCAGCAGATCCACAATTGGCAGAAGGCACTGGGGGGTAGGAGGAGGAGCTGATCAGCAGGGCCCGGCGGTGGGTGCTGAGCACCCATGGAGCGGGCGCCTATGCCCACAGCACCAGGGTTTCACCAGTTCAGTGTATAAATAAGACAGCTAAGAGAATTTCTGGACCCAGGGAACAGACAGTCCTGTACTGCCCCATCCACATGTCTAACCACCTAATATTTCTATTTATCATATCCTCCCCTCTACTCCACCTTTTTCTCTCTCTGACTGCACTGTTCCTTTCTTTCAGGTCTTCTCCTCTATTCCAGCAATAAAAATATTAATAACTTTAGAGCCACTTTGCTCTCTTACTACCTCTCTGATACTAACAACCATTAATGTTGATTTTTAACAAATCTTGCAACACTGAGGAAGTTCCTGAGGGCTGGGGGGGAAAAGCTAACGTTGAGCCGTTATTTTAAAAGGGCAAGGGGAATAACCCAGGGAATTGTATGCTGGTGAGCTTTACACTGATCACAGGCAAAATCGTGGAAAGGCTAATATGGGACAAAATCAATAATGAATTAAAAGATGAT
>NW_020682409.1:0-3721 GCF_002925995.2 Terrapene triunguis
TCTGTTAGTCTATAAGGTGCCACAGGACTCTTTGTTACTTTTCACAGATCCAGACTAACACGGCTACCCCTCTGATACTGAACATTTCTAGTGTGAATCTCATGAATGCATGATCTATATTCACTGTACTTTAAACCCAGATGTACCATTGCAGGGGGACACAAAGAACACAATTCACTGCAGTTCCTGCCCACTGTGGGATCTGCAGACGTATCTCTTACAATATGCATATTTTATGAGTACCACAGTCGTCATGCTTCTTAGAGCATGCAGGGACCCCTTCTTCCTCAACCTTATACAGCAGCAGGGCCCCTACCGCAGAGCTCCTTGAAAGAAGAAGCACTGCTGCCATGTTGGGGTCGAGGGTTCAAAGCTAAATGCTCTGTACAACAGCAAAGTGGGAGGATGTGACAGACTGACAATATCCTACAACATCCTGGACAAACCTTATTGAATTAATATAATCTTGATTGAATTAAGTTAAACTGTACTGAGTTGGATTTCATACCTTTGGGGTTCATTTTATCAAAAATGCAATTGTGTATATATGTTATCGTGGAGTTGTAACTCCTCTAGGAGGAAGAACATGCTCATATAATTCCTCTGGTTGTAAGACTTCTGAAGCCACCCCTTGGCAAGATCCACATATACTAGTTAAAACTGGATTCTCCAGGGATGACCAGGCAAAGAAAGGATTTTTAGTTTAGTGGTTTTAAATAGGTTCAGGGACTTATTCTTGATCCAGCAAACTAAGAGAATCAATGGAAGGCCCCAATCCCCAGGGAAGGGTTGGAAGGACTGGACCTACTGAGGCCCATATAACTGGGTGCTAGTTCTGAGCTGAAGCTGTGATGAACTTGAAACCACAAGGGAACTTCTTGGGTAGAGTGTTGAAGGCCTGCTCCTGTCAGATCCCATGTTAGGGTTAGCGTGAATTCCAGTAAGTTTATTAGCATGTATGTAGATTCTTTGATTGTTTTTAATGTTTTCTCTGTAATGCTTTTACCTTAAGAATAAAATAGGCTTCCATAAGAAGAGCTGTATGGTAGCTATAACTGTGGGCAGTCACACTGTTAACCATCTCTAAAGAGAAAGCAAGCAGTTGTGCTGGGGCAACTTGTCTGTGCTGGGAATAACACAGTACAGCCTGGGAATACCTTGGTCGAAAGGGAGAATGATGCAGGTCTTCACTTAAAAAAGGTAATGGTTGTGGAGCTGGAAGCCTGAGACTGGGTGTCCTTGCTGGACCACTGAGGGGAAACACAGGTGCAGTTGCCTTGAACTGACAGAAGGTACCTAGCAAGTTCAAGATTGAGTCCCTTCCTTCTTATTCCCTCAGTAGACACAGCAGGAAAACTGAAAAGGGGTGTCCTTGAAAAAATGTGACTATAGTAATAATACACTTATGGTGAAATCAACCTGATTAAACAATTGACTTTGCTACAAGCACATGAGACTGCATTACAGTCTCTCCTGAGAGGAAAATGAACCCAATAATGTTTGTATCTGAGTCAAAAATTCAAAGTCACGGTGTTCAATTTTGTTGGCTTGAAATTCACCCATCACTACATTTCTTGAGTGGCATATTACAGATATTTAAGGAGACCCAGAGAACATTGCAAGACACCTCTTTGCAATGTATCATAGATAAACATAATTGTCATGTTGTGGAGAGCAGTGTTTGCATTTTCTAGTTTAAAATTATTGTCCTCCTTCAAGAGAATGGCATCCAATAAAGCACTTAATGACATTTTCCAGTCATCCATCGTGCTTGTGAAATGTACAGTTACAGCCTTTAGGCAGCATAATTCAATGTAAAAATAGAAGACTATTGTAGTGCCAGTAATCATTGCTCATTTCTATCTGTTGGTCTCTGGAAAAATAGAAATGCACTTTATGACAATATTATATATAAAAACGTGGCTCATTAATATGTCCCATTTTTTCTTTTTTTTTTTTTTTTTGCTCTTGGTAACTTCATGGGCCACTTTCAAGTATTGTATTTATCTGTACTGTTATGCCATTTTGTTGTTATATCCGTTTTTAAGATGAGCTTTAAAAGCAGCAGATGAGTCCCTCAAACACTATATGAATTGGGACTTGATCCTGCAGCCCATATGCAGGCAAAACTTCCACTAACTCCAGAAAGTAGCATCTGTGCAGCATAGATCAGGCCTTCTGTCAGTCTGTGTGATTCATGCTCTCTAAGACCCAGATTGTTCATTGCAAACTGCTAGTGTGTCAGTGGAGCACCACACAGGATAGGGGACTGCACTAGCAGAGCCTGATGAAGGATCAGAGCCCAAATCTATTACTCTGTTCATATAGGGCCTGATCCAGCTCCCATTGAAATGAATAGAGGTCTTTCCATTGACTTCAAAGGGAGTCGGGTCAGGTCCATAGTTCCTAGAATGCTACCCATTTCACCCTTGCTCTGCCACTTCATAGTAACCTTCTTCATTTCCCCTCTTTTCTATATGAAGTATAGATACTCTATTGCTGCAGTATCTATAACAGTACCAGAAAAATTGTCCATACATTGCTAAATATCGCAATTGTGTACCTTGTGCTACCTATAGTTGGGACACATTATGCAGCCCATCTTCTTCTGACTTCTATACCAGGCAAAATAGAGATTGATTTTGCCCCATTACCAGTATGCCAATGTCACCAGTTTCACAAGTTGTGTAATTTTTTCTTGTTTTAAATTAATGTGGGTTTAATCATGTACATTATAAGTTATATCATCATGGTAAGAAACTCTTCCTTGTCATTTTTTTGCAATTCAGTGCAATAGCAACTCAGTGATGATTTGTCTTTGTCTTTGACTTTTTATGTAAAAAGTTAAATTTCTTCATGTATCTTAAGATGATGAAAATTCTGCAAAGCTAGCGGTTTCTTTGTTTCATGATATATAGCAAGAGATTCTCCATCTCCGTTCTCTTCCTCCCTCACCATCTGTCACTACATCTGCCACTCATCTCTGATCCCACTCCCATGCAATTTAGAATCCTTCTCACAGTGCTTCCAAGGAGTTCTGAGAATCCATGGTGGTTCAAAGGAGAGGACAGAGGAATTGGGATAGTAGTTTCTAGAACACACCTAGCAAGAGAGTTACAAGTGCAGTATGTTTAGCCACTTCAGTAAAAGACATGTGACAAGGAATGGTTACTGAAGCAAGTTTACAAACTTATCCTGATAACTACTGCCAATCATGCAGGGGATAATAGCTTTCAGACTAAGAATGTCTAGTCTGCAGCAGAGATCTCAGGCAGTGTCATGGGGTACACTCCCTACACTGGCTCTGAGAGGGCTGAGGTAGGCCAGGTGGGACCAATCAGTCCATTAGGCTGCAAACTGGGGGAATTAAGGATGGGAGGAAAGCCCTAATTAAGAGGAAGATCATCTGAGTACAGGTGAGCTAGGCTAATAAAATCCAGGAAGCTAGCAGTATCAAAGTTTGCTGGGAGGAAGTTTGTGGTTGCCCTCTGTATAGTAGAGAGGGAAGAAGGAACCCCTGGGACAGAGAAGAAGCCTGGGGGACTGGTCTGGTGGGAAAGGTGTACCCTGATGAGAGCTGGGTGGTGAAAAGAGTCTGGCTGCTCCCCAGGCCACAATCAGGTTTTCATAAATTAGTAGACTTTATTTCCAGAAGGGACCATTAGAGCATCCAGTCTGATCCCCTGCATATCCTAAGGCCTCCTCTGTGTCAGAAGAGCTG
>NW_020682410.1:0-2576 GCF_002925995.2 Terrapene triunguis
ATTATACATTAATTCTTATAGTACATTATAAAATCCAGCTCCTACATCTGTGTGGCAGACAGCAGAACTAACACGCGCTATTATTTGCCTGCTTCCTCCTAGCACAGGGCATTTATTCCTCAGGTGATCAGCGGCATTTCACGGCTGGTACCTTTTGGGCTCTTCTGTTTTTCTACAGGATATTTGGGCTGAGGATTAGAGGAATGGTTTTGGGGAGCTCAGTGCCCAGCCACTCTCCTTTTTGCTAGAGATAAAACGGGATCCTCCCTCCCCACCGGGTTTAAACCCCTCTTTTGGTGGTTTGCTTTCAATAGACACCTGGGTCCGTTCAAAGGCATCAGCGAGAGATGCCGCCTCCGCCACAGACTTTACGTCTTTGTCCCATAGACTCTGCTTTCCATCAGCCTTACACAGGCCTAGGAAATGCTCTTGAGGAACCAGAGCAAACATCCCCTCAAAGCTTGTAACACCTCTGCCCCTCGCCCACTTGCCCATCAAATCTTTCATTTTGTTCTCATATTTCCCATTACTCAGACCAATATCCCTCTTAAGATTCCTAAATTTAACTCTCTATATGTCACAACTAGAAAGGGAAGGGTAACAACCCTCCTGTATACAATACTATAAAATCCCTCCTGGCCAGAGGCACCAAAATCCTGTTACCTATAAAGGGTTTAGAAGCTCAGGTAACCTGGCTGACACCTGACCCAAAGGACCGATAAGGGGACAAGATACTTTCCAATCTTGGGGGGTGGGGGGGAAGGCTTTTGTTTGTGTGCTCTTTGTTTTTGGTGATGGTCGCTCTTAGGACTAAGAGGGACTGGACATCAATCCAGGCTCTCCAAATCTTTCTGCACAAGTCTCACATATTTCAAACTTGTAAGTAACAGCCAGGCAAGGCGTATTAGTTTTATCTTTGTTTTTTCAACTTGTAAATGTTCCTTTTTCTAGAGGTTTACCTCTATTTGCTGTAACTTTGAACCTAAGGCTAGAGGGGGTCCTCTGGGCTCTTTGAATCTGATTACCCTGTAAAGTTATTTTCCATCCTGATTTTACAGAGATGATTTTTACCTTTTCTTTTAATAAAACTCTTCTTTTAAGAACCTAATTGATTTTTTCATTGTTTTAAGATCCAAGGGTTTGGATCTGTGTTCACCAGGACTAATTGGTGAGGGGATATTCTCAAACCTTCCCAGGAAAAGGGGTGCAGGGGCCTGGGGGAAATTCTTCTCAAGCCTGCCCAGGAAAGGGGGTTTAGGGATGTGACGGTGCTGCCCGTGGGAGCCAGCTGAGGTCACTCAATCAGGGTGAACTGCAAACAAAACGGGGCAGACAAACCCTGAACACTGGTGGATATTCCAATACTTAGATTTACCAACCAGCACAAAGCAGTTGCTATAGTATCTCACTGGTTACTCAGAAGTCCAAACAACGCAGTTCCCTTAAAGTGCCCAGCCTCAGGCCTCCGTCCAGACACACACATCAGATATGATGATGATTACTGAAAATTTGATCTCATCAGATAAAAGAAAAGGTTCTTCCAACCCCAAAGGATCAGCCACACACCCAGGTCCAATTATAACTTAGATCTTACTTAGATTCTTGAGGTTCAGATACATAGCAGAGGGGAGCTTGTAGTTGCCAAAAGTCCTTTTAGAAATAGTCCAGAGGTTATAGTTCAATGTCCATATTCAGGGTGGCTCCAGTCAAAGACTGGGGATCTCAATCCTTGTGGCTTAAGGTTTCCCCCTCTTGAAACCCAAGCAGATGTGAGATGCAGCAGGATCATGTCTCAGGGTTCTTATACATTTCAAGCAGCCTTTCAGCCTGAGAAAACAACAGGCTTAACTCTCCTTCCAAACATGCTGGCAATTAGCACAGGGTAATCTACCCATTAAACAGTTCAGATCCAGGTTACCACAACCTTCAAAGAGACATATAGACAATAATACTATTTCACTCAAGTATCATCATAAATGTTAATATTCCTTTTTTGATCTTTGAATTTAAAACTATAGCAATAGTAGGGTTACCATTCGTCCGGATTCCCCCGGACATGTCCGGCTTTTAGAGTTAAAAATAGCGTCCGGGGGGAATTTGTAAATGTCTGGACTTCCCCCCCCCATGCAGAGCGCGCGCGGCTAACAGGGCAGCCGGCCGGATGGTGCCACTTACATGGGGCTCCGACAGCCAGAGAGAGCCCCCTCCTCCGCTTCCCCCTCCTCTCCCCTGCAGCTGAGAGCACTCCCTCCCTCCCCGCATTCGCAGATCACCAGCCGGCCGTTCGCACCGGCAGTCTGGAGCTCCTCCCCCTGCTCCTCCTCCCCGGCACGCTGGTCTGAGCGGCAGAGTAAGGGGGGGCCAGGGGGTCGGAGAAGGGGCAGGGAGGTTCTGGAGGGAGCAGTCAAGAGACGGGGGGGTCGGGCGTTTGGGGGGGGCTTTCTGGGGGTGGGGGTGTGTGACAATGCGGTTCTGGCGGAACCCAACTGAGAGTGCCAACTCAGGACAAATTGCTCAAACCGGGCAGTCACAGCCCAAGGCTGGGGTTTTTTCCACCTCTAAGGCAAACCAAACCA
>NW_020682411.1:0-2837 GCF_002925995.2 Terrapene triunguis
TGACCATGGCAAGGGCAGTTCTTTTCTGCCCCCTGGATGAGGGGATCTCCAATACTACTATAATACAATAATAGGGGCCAGTTGCTGGGGTTGGGGCAGCAGGCTGCAGCTGCATTGTTTGTGACACACACATTCATACACATACATACTGTATGTATTACTGTCCTGTGGGGAAGGTGCCAGTGCCCTTTTAAGGGGTGTGGGGGGGAGACAAGTGTTTCTGGGCTAAAACATCAGGAACTTCTGCTTAATGTGTGCTGCTTAATGGAGTCTGTCCTTCCCCAGGGGGCTGTTGGTCCAACTCCTACACTGAAGAGCTATCTTTTTTGAGAGATTCATCCATACTGTACCTATACATTTAGAACATACCTGGATCAGAGTAGATTTAGATCTAAGAAGCAAGACAAGAAGATTTTGTTTTCCCAGGAAGACATTCATGTGGATGTTCCAAAGTTAGCTTTTGAGTGCCATACCCCCACATGGTGGGAGCCAGGGGTGCAAAGGACTGCGTTGCACCATGCCCACCAGTGCCCTGCTTTCCCTAGATCCTCCCTATTTCCTAGCAAGTCAGATATCAAGGATTTTTTAATCTCCCTTCCAGGCACATAAAAGAGTGCAGGGGGCACACCAGTGGGTGGCTAGTAGTAGGGGAAGGCAGGGCAGGGGTGAATGAAGGACAACTGGAATAGCCTTCATGAAATATACAAGATACTTAGGCCTGGTCCACACTAACCCCCCACTTCAAACTAAGGTACGCGAATTCAGCTACGTCAATAACGTAGCTGAATTCGAAGTACCTTAGTTCGAACTTACCGTGGGTCCAGACGCGGCAGGCAGGCTCCCCCGTCGATGCCGCATACTCCTCTCGCCGAGCTGGAGTACCAGCGTCGACGGCGAGCACTTCCGGGATTGATCCGGGATCGATTTATCACATCTAGACAAGACACGATAAATTGATCCCAGAAGATCGATTGCTTACGGCCGGACCAGGAAGTAAGTGTAGACCTGCCCTTAGAGAAAGTTTTGTCAATTTCAGCCTCTGCCCTCTGCAGGCAGGACAAAAGAAAAAGAGATCTGAGATTGCGCCCTATGTTCTTATGCAGGCAGCTAGAGGGGAGAGCCCCTGATGAGTGGGGGGTGGGGAGGATTTAAGCTGTGCAGCCAAATGCTTGTATTTGTTGTGTATATTAGTATTGGAGAGATCCCCTCATCCCGGGGACAGAAAAGAACTGCCCCTGCCATGGTCAAACACACCCGACCCCCGACCCCTAGCAACTGTGAGTGAAATTAACAAGGATGCCAGAAACGGCTCCTAACCCCGGGGGCTGAACAGCGCAGGGAACAGCTGAGAGTTTAAACTAGGGTTACCATTCGTCCAGATTCCCCCGGACATGTCCGGATTTTTGAGCTAAAAATAGCGTCCGGGGGGAATTTGTAAATGTCCGGACTTCCCCCCGGACGCTAACAGGGCAGCTGGCCGGATGCTGAAACTTACATGGGGCTCCGACAGCCAGAGACAGCCCCTCCTCCGCTCCCCTGCAACAGAGATCAACTCCCTCCCTCCCTGCATTCCAGATCGCCTCCGGCAGTTTGGAGCTCCTCCCCCGCCAGCCAGCCTGCCGGGACAAGCCTGCTGGGACGAACGGAGCCGTTCCTGAGCAAGCTCACGGAAACATTAGGCGAAGGCCAACAACAAGGGGGGCAGGGGGTCGGATAAGGGGCAGGGAGGTTTTGGAGGGGGCAGTCAAGAGACGGGGGGGTCGGGAGTTCGGGGGGGGATTTCTGGGGGAGGGTGTGGATAAGGTTTTGGGCAGTCAGGGTACAGGTAGGGGGTAGGGTCCTAGGGGGCCAGTTAGGATGGGGGGAGGGTCTCAGGAGTGGGCAGTCAGGGGACAAGAGGCAGGGAGGCTTAGGTAGGGGGTGGAGTCCTGGGGGGCAGTTAGGGGCAGGGGTCCCAGGAGGGGGCAGTCAGGGGACAAGGAGCGGGGGGGAGGGTTGGGGGTTCTGAAGGGGGCGGGAAGTGGGAGGGGCAGGGGCGGGGCTAGGGCAGGACGGGGCGGGGCTCCTCCCGTCCTCTTTTTTGCTTGCTGAAATATGGTAACCCTATTTAAACTATTCTTATGCAGTGGGTAGGCTTGCTTCTCCCTCTCAGCCAGTCTCCCTGCTCCCTGCTGCAAGCTAGAGGGGAGCCCCTGCAGCCGCTGCTGAGTGCCAGGCAGGGGGAAAGCATGGAGCCTAGTATCGTCAGCCTGGCTGGAGGAGTCAGACTGCACCTTTTCTTACCGGTCCTCTGTACCGGCCCGTACCGGCTTACTTTCACCTCTGCTCCTCTCTGAGCACTGACTGTCCCTCCGTTTCCTTGCCTCTCAGTCTGTGCAGATGGGACCTTTCCTTCCAGTGTTGGAGGATTCACTCTTCTCATTTCCCATTGTTCCAAGCAGCACAGCAGGTGGGAATCTTAATCGTACCAAGGTGACTTAGGAGCAGAAACCCCCACAGACCTTCCATGCAATTGGCACTTGCCCCTCACTCAGCAGGATTGAAACTCATGCAGGGAGACTGCTGGGCCACATCCCAGCTGGGCATGAGCAAAGCTGCAGTATGGAAAAAAAGAACATGGAGATGCTGGGGATTGAACCCAGGGCCTCATACATGCAAAGCACGTGCTCTACCACTGAGCTACATCCCCAGCTTGCATAAGCCCTGCTCTGAGGGCCAAACCTGCTGTCCTGGAGGTTGGTGGTTCATAGGGGACACTTTGCAGCAGGGCCAGATTCTAAACAGCAGAGGGGGAGAGAGACTGGCATGCCCTGGACTCAGGGTGCAGAGATACAAGA
>NW_020682412.1:0-1325 GCF_002925995.2 Terrapene triunguis
GCGAGCCGGAGTCAATTCACCTGGGCTCTGAGATGCTGCCATGTTTTGGGGGTTTTTTTCAGTGTAAACATATTTATAGTTAAGAGGATCCACTCATTACACCGAATGTCTCCCCATTGGTCTGCGTTGTTCACAGGGTTACTGAATGCCTCAGGGGAGTGTGGGGCTGAAATGAGGTGAGATTTCTTCTCCTTGGGAAGTTTACTGCACTTGGGAACTGAAACACCAACACAGATGGGAAACTCTGTAGGGCACCTTTTCCTTACACGTGTGTACAGCACCTGGCACAATGGGGCTCGGTTTCCAGGCTGAGGCCTCTAAGCACTATCCCAATGCAAACTAAAAATAATAACATAAGGTGGCCGGCTGCGGAGTAAATATCTGTGAGGCTCTATTGCCTTTTCACACTCCTAAGGCCTCTCCCCGTGAGTGGCATTCAGTAGCTAGCTTGTATTCGTAGTGACTGCGGACTGTTCAATATTCAGCCAGAAAGCAGGTGAAGTTGACTTGTCTGGCCAGGGTAACCCTCTTGTGTAACCGGTGAAGGTACTCTGGGCACTAATGGACTCCCCGGGGTGGATACAGCCTCCTAAGGGAAGTAGTGGAGGGTTCATTGCTTAGGTTGTTTAAAACGAGACTGGGCCGAGCAGTGGGAAATGTACCGTAGTGATCAGTTCTGCAGTGGCTGAGGGATCATGGTCTAGGAGGGACCGAAAATGGCTTTTCTATCTCTCATTCCCATGATGCAGGAACAGTTTCTTTTCTCCCAAGTCTGACGAGAAAGAGTTAACTCTGTCTGCCAGCGATGGGTGGGGAGGACAAAGTGGAAGCAGACATTCCCAGCTGAACTGCAAGACCCCCCTGAGGGGAGGAGCCGAGTTCTCTCACCCTTGCTATAAATCCACCAAAGGCAGGCAGCTGCGGGTGAGCGTGTGGAGCTCACACAGCCCGTGAGGCAGAGCGAGGCCCGAGGAAAGGAAAGGAGCACTGCAGGATTCTGGTGAGTTCGCCCACGGAATCCGATTCGTGTGCGGAAAGGAATTGTGCTGTTCTGTAGCCAGAGACGGGTCTGAAGCAGAACCTCAGATCCAAACACACCCACATTCTGGGCAAGTTCAAAACCTGATCCAAATTCTGCTGCTGTATATTTTAATTTCCTGTTTCATCTGTGGATTCATATTGTGCCCCACCTGATCACACTTGGGTGCCTATTGCTAGGCAGCTATGGTCTATATTTAGAATGAATGATCTGGTTTTCACCTAAACGAGTGATCTTGTTTTCAATGGGAGCTGATGGGTGTTCAGCACCTCCAAAAAATCAAGCT
>NW_020682413.1:0-5774 GCF_002925995.2 Terrapene triunguis
GTATCAAAAGCTTTGCTGAAGTCAAAGTTCTTGTGTTATGAGGAGTAAATAACACTTCCTTGTTTACTTTCTCCATACCAGTCATGATTTTATAGACCTCTATCATATCCCCTCTTAGTCATCTCTTTTTCAAGCTGAAAAGTCCCAATCTTATTAATCTCTCCTCATATGGCAGCCGTTCCATACTCCTAATCATTTTTGTTGCCCTTTTCTGAATCATTTCCAATTCCAATGTATCTTTTTTGAGATGGGGCGCAGTATTCAAGATGTGGGCTTTATATAGAGGCAATATTATATTTTCTGTCTTATTACATATCTCTTTTTTAATGATTCCCAACATTCTGTTCGCTTTTTTGACTGCCACTGCACATTGAATGGATGTTTTCAGAGAACTATCCACAATAACTCCAAGATTTCTTTCTTGAGTGATAACAGCTAATTTAGACCCATCATTTTATATGTATAGTTGGGATTATGTTTTCCAATGTACATTACTTTGCATTTATCAACAATGAGTTTCATCTGCCATTTTGTTGCCTAGTCACCCAGTTTTGAGAGATCCTTTTGTAGCTCTTCTCAGTCTTTTGTATCTAGTTTTGTATCATCTGCAAATTTTGACACCTCACTGTTTGCCCCTTTTTCCATATCATTTCTGAATATGTTGAATAGGACTGGTCCCAGTACAGACCCCTGGGGGACTCCACTATTTACCTCTCTCCATTCTGAAAACTGACCATTTATTCCTACCCTTTGTTTCCTATCTTTTAACCAGTTACCAATCCAGGAGAAGACCTTACCTCTTATCCCATGACAGCTTACTTTGCTTAAAAGCTTTTGGTGATGGACCTTGTCAAAGGCTTTCTGAAAATCTAAGTGCACTATATCCACTGGATCCCCTTTGTCCACATGCTTGTTGACCCCCCTCAAAGAATTCTAATAGATTGGTGAGGCATGATTTCTCTTTACAAAAACCATGTTGACTCTTCCCCAACAAATTATGTTCATCTCTGTTTCATTCTTTCAATGATTAGTATTATATACATTAGTATGTGCCACATGTGGAGGTGATAATCAAGGCCAGAGTAAGACCTAGGCACTATAGGTCCATGCCTAGGGCCTAAGGTTGCCAACTTTCTAATTGCACAAAACCGAACACTCTTACCCCGCCCCCTACCCCATCCCTTCTCTGAGGCCCCACCACCCACTCACTCCATCCTCCCTCCCTCTGTCACTCGCTCTCCCCCACCATCACTCACTTGCTCATTTTCACTGGGCTGGGGCAGGGAGTTGTGGTGAGGAAGGAGGTGATGGTTCCAGCTGGGGGTGTGGGCTCTGGATTGGGGCTGGGGATGAGAGGTTTGGGATGCAAGAGGGGGTTCCGAGCTGGGGCAGGGAGTTGGGGCATGGGAGGGGGTTAAGGATGCAGGCTCCAGGAGGGAGTTTGGGTGTGGGAGGGGGTGAGGGGATGGGGTAGGGGGTTGGGATGTGGAAGGGGGTGCGGCCTCCAGGACGGGGTGCAGAGTGCAGGAGGAGGCTCAGGGCTGGGGGAGGAGGTGCAGGGTGCAGGCGGCGCTTACCTCAGGTGGCTCCCAGAACTGGCGACATCTCCCTCTGACTCCTAGGTGGAGGCACAGCTAGGCGGCTCTGCGCGCTGTTCCTGCCTGCAGGAGCCATCCCTACAGCTCCCATTTGCCGCGGTTCCCAGCCAATGGGAACTGCGGAGCCAGCGCTTGGGGCAGGGGCAGCATGAGAAGCCCCTGTGGCTGCTCCTATGACTAGGAGCTGAGGGACATGCCGCCACTTCCAGGGAGCCACATGGAGCCAGGTAGGGAGCCTGCCTACGCCGCCTACCGGACTTTTAACGGTAGAAAACTGGACACCTGGCAACCCTACTAAGGCCCCAGTTCCTGGAGTCATATGAGTACATCAGAATCTCAGCTGTCATTTTGAAAACAAGTTTCTAGCCCTCATGGTTGTGAAGAAAAGCTTGGAAATGTGACTCAAGTTTAACCACTGCTTAATTTGTGCCACAGCTTGCCAGGACTGAGCCCTGGAACCTCTAGGCTTGGCAATTCATAGCCCAGGCACCTCTGGGCTTGCTGCATCAGTTATTGCTTGAGACTTGGCACCTAATTGCTTGAGCCCTGGCACCTCTTTCATTACAAATTAAGCACTGAGTGTAACTAATGCAGTGATTTCTGCCTGAGTCTCCAAACAGCCTAGATCAATAGCTCTGAGATGAGGAAACTGCCCCACATATCTCAGAGGGATGTTTGCTTCTTGATCAACTGCTCTTGGTGAGTGACCTGCAAACACCATCCCAGTAGAGTACTCTGTGTGTGGCAGGGAGAGAAGAGTGCAGCAGGAGCAGTTTACCAATCTCCTGTGCAGGGCCGGCTCTAGGCACCAGTATTGCAAGCATGTGCTTGGGGCGGCAGTTTTCAAGGGGCGGCAAAAAACCTGGAGCCGGCCCTGCTCCTGTGACACCTACACCACAACTGCTGGGGTAAGTACTGCCCTTCCTGCCTCTCCAGGGTGGGTGAGGAAACCTCTGCTACTCTGAAGGCCGGGGCCAGGGAGAGCAAGGGACTGCAAGCTGTGGGAGTAGTAGGGGGGTGGGGATATCATGTTGTGCCTAGGGTCCTCCTGGATTGCCTTAATCTGGCTCTGAGTTACATCCAGGCCATAAATTGCAGAGCCATGTGATACATTTATTTCATTAAAGATACTATACACAAAGGATTCCCACCCTTGAGTCTTGTGGTGAAATTCTCCTGGATGTCCTATTTTTTTTTTTTAATTCTCTAAGGTACCTGTAGATTGGCTTGAAGATTCTGCCGTGCTGATCTTGCCAGATCTACAGAGACTCAGCGCATTCCAGACCATGCCTTTCTGACCTCCATGGCTCCAGCTTGAGCTGGTTGAAAAATCCAAAAGTAGTTTCACAACACTTCTTGAAAGTGTTGGTTTGTTTCAAAGTTTTGGGGGCAGAGGGTTGTTATTGAAAACATTGGGGGAAATTTTTCATTTACCAAAAACTGAGTTCTCAGTAACTGAAAATGTTTGATACCCATTTGGATAATGCTTTGGATTAAAATTTTGGAGGAAAAGTATTTTGAAAAGGCATGAAATTTTTCTACAGTGTTGACTCTCTCTAGTTCCAGCTATTGCAGCTGTAACTCTGATCAGTGCATTTCAAGCAAGATGCTGGGAATTCTTTCTTATTACCTAGACATCCAGCCTAAATAAATTTGTGGGTTTCTTAGCATTTCACTGCCAGGCCCTATAGCGCTAGCTCATAAGACCTCTTATTTATTCATCAGAGCCTTTTAGGCTTCTTTTTAAGGCCACTTTCAATCATGAGAACAGGGTACTCCACTTTTCTGACCTATACTTAAAGTGTGTTCTAACTAGTGCCAAGGATTGGTGTCATCAGCAAAACTTGCCATTTGAGGCATCTGTTTCAGGTAACTAGCTATTTGTTAATTTCCTTGCCTCTCAGCTGAGTGTCCTAAACACTGGACTATGGGGATATTCTGATGTGGGCCTCTCTTAATCTCTCTTTTTGAAGCTGTTCCACTTTGTATTAAATAATGTATATAGTAATTGGGCCAAAGAGAAAGTGGTCAAGTGGTTAGAGCACTCCCCTGTGAGATAGGAGCTTCCTGCTTCCCATCAGACAGCGAGGGGGAATTGAACCTAAGTTTCCTTCATCTTGAGTGAGTACCCTAACCATTAGGCTAAAGGATATAAGGGAGGCCTCCTTTCCACCGCTGCCCATTTTATGGGAGTTGGACATTCTCTGAGCACAGCCGTGAGATTGGCCCCCACAGCTGAGATAGGTGTTGCTCTATTTACAGAGCCGGCGTTAGGCATAAGCAGACTAAGCAATTGCTTAGGTCCTGAGCATCTCAAGGGGCCCCCCTATTCACTTTTTATTGTGTGTTGGGGGGCTGAAAAATATTCCTGTTTAGGGCCCCCAATGGACTAACACTGCCTCTGCCCATCTATCTCCACCTGGTTTGAGGATCATGCTGTGGCTTAGGCAAGAGAGAGGCATCCTGCCTGAGATATCAGTGTGCATGTCCAGAGGGAGAGACAGGCACCTGGGGAAATTGAGGCACCAAGCAAGTCTATGTGCATACAGGGTTAGGCAGCAGCCAAGTGGGGGTTTGTGGATTGCAGTAGTGCCTAAATCTGAAATTTAGGTACTTAAATCTTTTTGTGGCTCAGGGTCCAAGAGTCTACAGCTGGCCACATTCCTTGCCTCTTGAGAGTATGTTCTATTCAGCTGTTGGTGTGTATGATTTGCTCTGATGATAACTACTCTGGTCTCCCCGGTGAGTCCTCAACACCTGACTAACCTTTCTAGTTAGGCTGATGGCTTTAAGCACAACCAGAGAAAGTTTCTTCTAATAAGGACAGAATGAAGAATGTGATCATCGCTGGCCAGACAGAGAGACAGCAAAAAGGAGGGTGGAATATAATCACTCAGTAGAGGAGTGTTCTCCCTACTAAGACAATATTTGCCAGCATGCATGCAAATAAAAGTGGGGGATCAGAAGAAGGGTGTAGGATACAGTATTTCCCCCAGGTATGAGTTCTATCAAAATCCCTCATTCACTTTAAAGAAGGAAGGGGAAGATTCTGTCGGTTGCATTTATATTTAGTAGTCCTGTACAGTTAGATTTGTGGCAAGTAAGATTTTCCAGGTAGAAGATAATATATAGTCCCACTGAAAAGTCCTGAATTCTCTAAATACTTATCAAGCAGCTATTGTTATTCTATAACTCATGTGGCACACTTGTAATACATGATGGAGTGGAATAAGAGTTTTATTAGCAATCTTCTCAGATGCTTACTCATGAGTAATGTGATCATTCAAAAATATTGTCAATAACCCCTTTATTAATACCATTCCATTATGTATTCACGGTCTCCCCACATTATAATAGCATGGCGTTCCTGTTTTTACCTCTTGGTAGAGCAAGAGGAACCTGATCTTTATTCTGTCACTGTTCCAGGACAGAACTGGGCTGGCCTGTGGGCCAGAGCAGCCTGTGCAGAGAATGGACTCCCACATTTAGGGGGAAAGAAAGAAACCTTTTTTCTAGCAGGCTGAATTAAAACAAGAAATAAAAGCTTTTGGAAGATGTTAAGTTGTTTGGAAAGCTAGAACCGATATCAGTGAAGGTGGATTAGTTCCAGGTGAGAGGGTCAAAGGTGCATAATAAATATGACTTATTATACTGCTTCACCATTATCGCATAGCTATTCACCAATACTTTTATGATATCTATGAAATAAACTGCAGAAACATTTGATAAATTTCATTTCTGGTGATCCTTGACCCCGCTCACCTACCACTAATTCAGTTCTACCAGGACACTTGTAACATTCCAAACCTCTGAACAGCTTCAAATAGAGGCACAAGCATAAAATAATTTGTTCAAGTGTGTGTAGAGGGGGAGCAATGAAGAAAAATGCCCATGCCTTGTTTTGAAACTTTTACTATCAATGTTCCAGGAAAGTAGGGTTAAGAAAAAAGTAGCCAAGAGAGAGTTGTAGGGACGCATAGCTCCCGAATCACCAGCCCACAGATGCGGCACACTGTGTCTGTGGCTACGAGGCAGGAGTGGCCTTCACCCCAGCGTCTGTGATTAGGAAACTTATTGGCTGACTTGATCATCACCCTCGCAGCTTGCTTTCACGTGCACAAGATATGGGTTTGTTATCTTATGTTGTTGTACACTGTACACTCCTCCTATGCGCAA
>NW_020682414.1:0-832 GCF_002925995.2 Terrapene triunguis
TCTAGACAGTATTTGGTCCTGCCATGCGGGCAGGGGACTGGACTCGACCTCTAGAGGTCCCTTCCAGTCCTAGAATCTATGAATCCGCAAGCAAGCAGTCAGCGATGCCAGTACTTACAGATGTAAGCAAAATAAATAATGAGACACACCAAGTAAATCTCAGCAGATCTGTCTTCTAAAATAATAAGTATTTTACAAAACTTCAGACCATAGGCAAATATGTCTTTATAGGCATTACAAACTTGGGTCTTTATGCATTTTATATATAATAAATGCAGTTCAACTTTCCCCAAGTATACATTTTCATATTAAGAGCTAGCACTCGCTTCTTCCAGTTGTAGTAAAAGTACTTCATCAGCTGACCACTTGCTGATGATGAGATTTTTCATCATGCGACTTTTACATAACAGGCTTCTCCCCTAAAGTACAAACGCAGTGTAAGCTACTGGAAAAGTTACAGTTCACTTTTGGTAACAGACGGGTTATCAGATGTGCTGCTTTTGAGTTTTCTCCTTAGTCAGCACCGACCAGTTTCATACAATCACCACCCCCTCAAAAACTCCATCTATGCTAAACAGCGCTGCAGCATTGAAACATAAAAGATCAGGAACTCTTCAAAATAACGGTTAGTGCAGAATCCCATAAACACCCTGACAAAAGCCAGCAACTCAATACATATGGTTAATTGGATAAACCACAAAAGAGTTTTTCCACCACAGTTTAAAAAAAAAAAAAAAGAGCTGATTACAAATAGTCTAAAAAGTACAAAACCAGATAGCATTCCTATTACTCTACCCACTGACAGCTCCATTTACTAAAAAAAAAAAAAAAA
>NW_020682414.1:932-2912 GCF_002925995.2 Terrapene triunguis
TAAAAAAAAAAAAAAAAAAAAGCACCTTTAAAGATGAAAGAAGTGAAGAGAGGAATTTGATTCACCATCCCAGCATTCTGGATTACCAGAAGTGCAATTCTATCTTATTTTTAAAATACACTAGTCTGTTAAATGATGCGAAATAAAAAAAAAAAATACAAAAAACTTATGTTCACAAGAAACTGAGATACGAACAGCGTTGGGAACAGTATAGGCAGGTTACCATGCAAGTCCTCCTTGTGAAGCTAAACCCTATATGCTATTTCATTCCTTGGCCTCTGCAGATACTGGGTCAAGTTATCTGGCATAGTTGCTAACTTTCCCCGAATGGCTGGGACAGTCCTGAGTTTTTTTTAAATCTGCCCGAGGCAACTGATGTCACAGCCAATATCCTGGGAATGTGTTGCAAGAGGAAGCAGCTGGAGAAAGAGAGACTAAGGGTATGTCTACACTGCCTACATTACAGTGCAGCCGCGGCAGCGCTGTGACATAGGCAGCGTAGACACGCTTTATCGCCGGGGAAGAGCTCTCCTGGTGATTTAAAAAACCCACACTGAATGAGGGGTGGTAGCTTTTTCTGTGAGCGCGGCTCCTGGCTGTCTACACTGGTGCTTTTCAACGCTAAAACGTTTGTCACTCAGGGCGGGTGGTTTTTTACACTCCTGAACTAAAATTTTAGCGCTGAAAGTGGCAGTGTAGACAGTTGTTTCTCCTGCTCTTCCAGCTCAGTGGCCCCACCCTCACTCCCTATGGCTGACCCCCGCTTAGCACCCGGCTCCAGCTGCTCCCTCCTGTTGTCACCTTAACCATTAACAGTGGGGGGAATAGCTGGAGAAGACTGCTGAGAGGGGGGCCCACCAAGTTGCTATTAGAACAGCAATTTTTATGGGACCTGGTTCAATTCCTAGGAGCAGGCAGCCATGAGGGTAAAGAGACAGCCATAATATAAGGAAGAGATAACTGTGGGTGGCAGAGGAAAGGATGGAGCCACCAGGAGAAATGGGGCTGTCACAGGAGCATATAGGAGACATACTGGGGAGAACAAGTGGGAGAACTAAGGAATCCAGGGTACTGAATGAGCATAGGAATTGACAAATTGGATCAGACCAGTGGTCCACCTAGTCCAGTACCCCAGCTTCAACAGTGACAAGCACCAGCTCAGTAGAGACTTAAGAGTTCAGCAGCTAAATGAGCTGAAGATTTTGTCTGCACTGGGCATGCTCCCTCCTCCACCCCCCAGCTCTGTTCTGCAACCAGGCAACATATGCGCAATCTTTACAGAACTGAGCATCCCAAGGCTGCAAGGGTTGAGCAGGACTTTCCCTGGAATTGCTGTTCCCAGCTGTGGTGGTGCCAGGCATAGGAACTGCAAGCACGGCTATGCTTTAAGTGCTTTCAATGATCCCACTGCTGGTGCCCAGGCAATGCTGAAAAGGAGGAAGGCTGCCTGACTCAAATGCAGAGGGGTAAGGAATAAGGGGAAGGGAGGAAAAAAGGGGGGGGGATTAAGGGCAGGAGCTCTGGAGGAGAAAAATACATGGGTGGAGACAAGGGAAGAACTGGACAGAAGGGGGCAAACAGGGGCAAAAGGTCTGTAACACTGATCCCAACCCTTATGATTTTCACGACATATGAGGGTTTTCTTAAAACCTCATCTCCTGATACATGTGCTTAGGAGAGAATCTCCGCTTTCATTTTAAACAGAAAGTAAGTCTCTAGGATTCACTGCTGCAGAGAAGAAGAAAAAACACAACCCCAGAGCACTCCAAAGGCTCAGAAACTAGAAGGCAGATACAAAGAACCACAAAATTATTATTTTTTAAAAATCATGATTTTGGGGGTCTCAACTACTCTTTTTTGAACACTTGGGGTTGGCAATACTCAGGGCCGGCTCTGGCTTTTCCGCCGCCCCAGGCGGAAAAGCCTCCGGGGGGAGGGCAGCGAGCCCCGGCGGGGGCTCGGCTCCCCCCCCCCCCCCGC
>NW_020682414.1:3012-3828 GCF_002925995.2 Terrapene triunguis
CCTGGCAATACTGCTGTGAACACTAAAGCACACTCCCCTGCAGAACACGGAACTGAATCCATTCTGACTCAACATTCCTCTGAAGTCTAGCAAATATCTGAAACCCACTGGCAAAATTTGTGTCATCTTCCTCTAGGAACAGCCTACTATCACCACCACTTACTTTGTTAGTTCAAGTGGCAGAAGTCTATTTTGTGCATCTAAGAATTTCAACCCTGCTAATAGCCCATATGAAGGTCATTGTTGTTCTATGTGTCAATTTTTTAAAAAAATGTGATTTCCTAAGCTTTTAAAAAACTTAAATTGAAAATATAAACGTTAAGAATCAGACAACTTAAATCCGTCTTTCCCTAACTTTTGAATGCTAGACTGTGCAACCTTAATGTTCTTTTAAACATAGGCTTTTTTTAAAATGTCATTTTCTATACTTTGATCATATCCCGACATTTGCTACCCTCCACCAAACCTGATACAGCAGCTATTTTAATGACACTGCATATTTTTGCTAGCAGTTCAGCTGCTCCATCCCTGAGCAACTTCATAATGCTTGGATAGATACCATCTGACCCTGTGACTTCTTGCTTTTTAGACTTTCAATTTGTTTCAACACCTATTCTTCAGACACCTTGGTCTCCAATAGTACCTAATCTTTCTTAACAGAAAAGAGCAGGTATCTCCCCAACATCCTCTGTGTTGAAGACTGATGCAAAGAAATCATGTATGGTCTCAGCAAGGTCAGCAGTTAAGTTTCTATGGCTCATGATTCTGTCTCTCTGCGAGAGTCTGTCAATTATTATGAAGTGTGGTCTACCATGA
>NW_020682415.1:0-5651 GCF_002925995.2 Terrapene triunguis
CGCCAAGCACCCCCGGCGGCCCGGCCCCCAGCAGCCCAGGATTTTCCCGGACATGTTCGGCTTTTGGGGATTTCCCCCCGGACGGGGATTTGAATCCCCAAAAGCCGGACATGTCTGGGAAAATCCGGACGTATGGTAACCCTAGGAGTCTCCATCCCTGGCTGTGGTCAGAGCCAGACTGGAGCCTTTCTGGGAGAGGCTTCAGGCAAACACATTATTGGGGTCAGTATAGGGGGAACGGAGTGAAATCTGGTGGCCTGTGCTATGCAAAGGCCAGACTGAATGATCTAGTGCAGAGGTGGGCAAACTACAGCCCGCGGGACCGTCCTGCCCAGCCCTTGAGCTCCAGGCCGGGGAAGCTAGCCCCCGGCCCCGCCCCTGCTGTCCCCCCTCCCCCACAGCCACGCCGCCACGCAGGCAGCGCTCTGGGCGGCGGGGCTGCGAGCTCCTGTGGAGCAGAGTGGCAGCATGTCTAGCTCCGGCTGGGCAGCGCGGCTGCCAGACATGCTGCTCTGAGCGGCACGGTAAGGGGGCAGGGGGTTGGATAAGGGGCAGGGGGTCCCGGAGGGCAGTCAGGGGACAGGGAGCAGGGGGCAGTTGGATGGGGTGGAGGTTCGGGGGGAGGGGCAATCAGGGGATGGAGAAAAGGGGGTTTGCATAAGCGTGGGGGTCCCGGGGGACCTGTCCAGGGGCGGGGATGTGGATAGGGGTCAGGAGACAGGGAACAGGGGCGGTTGGAAGGCTTGGGGACCCGGGGCACCTGTCAGAGGGCGAGGGTGTGGATAGAGGTCAGAGCAGTCAGGGGACTGGGA
Source organism: Terrapene triunguis (assembly GCF_002925995.2). Classification (NCBI taxonomy): domain Eukaryota; kingdom Metazoa; phylum Chordata; order Testudines; family Emydidae; genus Terrapene; species Terrapene triunguis. Next base: position 813 of record NW_020682415.1, read on the forward strand.
GCAGGGGAGGTTGGATAGGGGGTGGGGTCCCGGGGCAGTTAGAGGTGAGGGGTCCCGGGAGGGGGCAGTTAGGGGACAAGGAGCAGGGGGGGTTGGATGGGTCGGGGGTTCTGAGGGAGGCAGTCGGGGTGGGAAGTGGGAGGGGGCGGACAGGGGGTGGGGGCCAGGCTGTTTGGGGAGGCACAGCCTTCCCTACCCAGCCCTCCATACAGTTTTGCAATCCCAGTGTGGCCCTCAGGCCAAAAAGTTTGCTCACCCCTGAGTCTAACCTGCCCAGGGCAGATGTAGAGCTCCTCCTGCCAGAGGATTCCGATAGGGGCTGCCTGTCCCTATGGGAGCCCCTAGGTCTGGGACTATTCCTGGCATTTAGGGAGACCCTGGACACGAGGGCTGGGCACCGGCTGGTGCTGACAGTGTCTCCAATGGACTAGGAGAATCTCCAGTGGCAGAGATGCTCCATGCAAGACTGAGCCCTTCTGGATGGATGGAGCCTTGTCCTCTGGGCCGGCCTCTCTAGCTCCCACCACAGCATGAGAGAGGGGCTGGAGCTTTGGGGCTCAGCCTCCCCCTTTGTGTGATCTGGGCCTACGTGAGGTCGAGGAAGGTTCCCTGAGGTTCACAGTCTCTGTAAGGAGGGAGAGAACATCTCCTCTGGACTCTTGGCCTCTCTTTGCCTGTCTCCCCATGACAGACAGCCCCAGCGTGGTCAGTGCTGTACTCCGGGCCGGATTAATGCAGGAGCTTTAGGGGCTGCAGCCCAGGGCCTCGGGCTAAGGGAGGCCTGTGGGTCGGATGTGGCCTGCTGCTTCTTTTCATCCGGCCTGTGGCAAGTCTCCGCGCCGTGGGCCGGACACTGGTCCCCGAGCCTCAGCCCCCCCCTTTCCTCCTCCCCTGGCCACAGCGCCAGCTCCTCAGCTCCCATTAGCCAGGTACTGCAGCCAATGGGAGCTGCGGGGGCAGTGCCTGCGGTGCGTGTGGGCACAGGCAGTGTGCACCACGCAGAGGAGCAGGGCCCCTCTGCCTAGGGGGCCGTACATGCCAGTCACCGCGGGGAGCAGAGCAGCATGGAGCCAGGGCAGGCAGGGATCCTGCACCCCAACCCCCTACCCCAGTCCGGAGCCCCCTCCTGCACCCAAACTCCCTCCCAGACCCCACATCCTGAACCTCCTGCTGCACCCCAACCCCCTGTCCCATCCCTGGCCTCACCCCAGAGCCCACCCCCCCAGCTGGAGCTGCATCCCCTCCCGCACCCCAATCCCCTTCCCCTGGCCCTGAACCCACTCCCCCACTCCAAATCTAATAGCCCCGGGCCCACAGAAGAGTTAATCCAGCCCTGGCTGTACTGCAGCATCTATGCAGTACTGTAGCCCTACCCGCCCCCCAGCACCCCTTCCTGTAACCCTGGTACTGGTGCTCCCCAACCCTTCCCACCTCCATCCCATCCCTGGGAGTTCCCAGTTCTGGCTCTCATTCTCCTTCCATGCCACAGGCCTTCCAACCCTCATGTGATCCTGTCTCCCAGCTGCCCAGCCCCTCAGGTACATTTGAGGGGGTGTCTCACGCTGTGCTGTCTGGCTGAGGGTGCATGGGCTACAGAGCTGCCTGTGAGGGGCTGCTGCTTGAGCCCCTCACCCACCCCTCCTGGCTCACTTGTGCCTTTGAGCCAGTTCATTCCTGAGTCCCCTGGGCCCTTCTGAAAATGATGTTTGGGTGCCCCCCCAAAAACCATGCCCCACTCCCCTGGGCTGCTCAGTCACAGAGGGCACCCCCAGCTTGGAAACCCCCCGGGTGCCCAGCTCTCCCTGAAGCCCCTGCACACCCACGGCAGCACTTTATGTGAACTGGCAATGGGGAACTTCCCCCAGGTCCCCCGGCCGCCTGTGTGGCACAGAACCAGAGCCATGGTGATGGCATGTGTCACGAGGGCTGAGCAATCGCCCCGTGCTGAGCACTTGTGACTGGATACGAATGTAAAAGCTCTCCAGTGTTGTGAGCAACCAGCAAGGTGCAAGCCAGAGAGTGAGGAGACTCCCCGCCTGATCCTCAGAGCCTAGGCAGCTGGGCCAAGTGCTCAGCACCACCTCCTTGGATTTGGGAACAGACCAGGCTAGACGCCATCTCGCTGCCACCAGCCTGCCAGTGTTGCAGCTGGTGATGGCTGTTAGAGCGACAGCAGGGACAGAGTACTGAGGAGAACCATCTGCAGAGGCACTAACTCAGTGCTACAGAAACCTTTAATCTTCCCCAGCAAACCCCACCCCTCCAGATGCAGGCCCACTGGGAAAATTACCTAGTACCACATTGAATTTTGCTTTTGCGAACAGGGGCTGCTAACAGGGAGTTTCGCAAGGGAGTTCTCCAGGTGAAGGAGGAGCAATACAGCACCCTTTTGGGGTAAGTGACTGTCTGCAGTGTGTGTTTGTTTGTGTTTGGGGGTTACTTGCTGTGTGCTGAGCTTGTGTTTGTCAGTCTGTTTGTTTGTTTGGTTGTTTGAAGGACCGTGTGCTGTGGCTGACAGTTGGAAGCTGTGAGCTTCAAAGGAAGGTTTGAAACCTAGAAGCCTCTGGTAATTGGCTGAGCCTTAATCAGTGGGCGGGGCATTCATACAGGCCAGGGCTTTATAAAGCAGCGCACAAGCGACCAGGGAGCTTTTGTGAACAGGGGCTGTTAACAGGGAGTTTCGCAAGGGAGTTTGGAAGGGGAGTGGGAAGGGGCGAGGGTCCCTTGCCGGTTCTATCTGTTTTCCCTTTATTCCCCTTAAAACTTTAAACTTCTTGCTTAAACAACCCTTTCAGCGGACAGGGGGCTGCAGACGGGAGTTTGACAGAGGGAGGCTTACGATGGTTAGGAAGACCCGCAACACCTGTGCCAGCACTGCTTCTGTCTCCTCCACCTGCGCCTGTAGCCAGACAGAGCGCCTGAGCATGGATGCTTCTACCCAGATCCTGGTGTGGTTTTGCAGAGACTGTAACTTGCAATTTCCACTTACTGATATCCAGGCTGGGGGGACCATCCAATGTGAAAGGTGCCTGCTGGTGGAATCTCTCAGGCAGCAGGTGGGAGAGCTACAGGAGGAGGTGGCTAGGTTGAGAAGCATCCGAATCCACGAGCAATTCCTGGACAGTGTCCATGTGGAGACAGCTGAAGTAGCTGTCCCAGGACACAGGACTGCTGATACACCACTGGTGGAGGAGGAGATGGCTCAGGGTGGACACTGGCAGCTGGTTACTTCTGGCAGCAGGCAGTGCTCCACCCCTGCTCCGAACCCTCCCCCTGTGGTAATAGGTAACCGTTATGCTCTTCTTGATACAGGAAAGAAGGCATTACCCCCTACAGTAAAGGAGGAGAAGCCTCGTACCCCTAAGGCTGGGAGGTCTACTGCCACCACTGCGAATAGGAAACGTAGGGTAGTGGTGGTCGGAGACTCTCTGCTGAGGGGGACGGAGGCGCCCATCTGTCGCCCTGACATTTCATCTCGGGAGGTATGCTGCCTGCCGGGAGCCCGTATCCGAGACGTTACGGAGGCATTGTCGAGGATTATCCAGCCCTCTGACTACTACCCCATGCTACTCATCCATGTGGGCACAAATGATACTGCGCGGTGTGACACTGAGCGGATCAAGAGTGACTACAGGGCTCTGGGAGTACGGGTGAAGGAGTTTGGAGCGCAGGTGGTATTCTCTTCGATTCTTCCTGTCAAAGGTAGGGGCCCGGGCAGAGACAGATGCATCATGGAGGTGAATGCCTGGCTGCGAAGATGGTGTCGCCAGGAGGGCTTTGGCTTCCTAGACCACGGGATGCTATTTGAGGAAGGACTGCTAGGCAGAGATGGTGTTCACCTTTCGAGGAGGGGAAAGACCCTATTTGGACACAGACTGGCTAACCTAGTGAGGAGGGCTTTAAACTAGGTTCGACGGGGACAGGTGAGCAAAGCCCGCAGGTAAGTGGGGAACATGGAGACCTGGGAGATGGGTCGGAGACGAGAGGGATTGTGGGCTGTATTGGCAGAGAGAAAGGAGGGTCAGGACAAAACCGGGAGGAAAGATCAAACCAGTATCTTAGATGCCTATATACAAATGCGAGAAGTATGGGTAATAAGCAGGAAGAACTGGAAGTGCTAATAAATAAATACAACTATGACATTGTTGGCATCACTGAAACTTGGTGGGATAATACACATGATTGGAATGTTGGTGTGGATGGATACAGCTTGCTCAGGAAGGATAGACAGGGGAAAAAGGGAGGAGGTGTTGCCTTATATATTAAAAATGTACACACTTGGACTGAGGTAGAGATGGACATAGGAGACGGAAGTGTTGAGAGTCTCTGGGTTAGGCTAAAAGGGGTAAAAAACAAGGGTGATGTCATGCTAGGAGTCTACTACAGGCCACCTAACCAGGTGGAAGAGGTGGATGAGGCTTTTTTTAAACAACTAACAAAATCATCCAAAGCCCAAGATTTGGTGGTGATGGGGGACTTCAACTATCCGGATATATGTTGAGAAAATAACACAGCGGGGCACAGACTATCCAACAAATTCTTGGACTGCATTGCAGACAACTTTTTATTTCAGAAGGTTGAAAAAGCTACTAGGGGGGAAGCTGTTCTGGACTTGATTTTAACAAATAGGGAGGAACTTGTTGAGAATTTGAAAGTAGAAGGCAGCTTGGGTGAAAGTGATCATGAAATCATAGAGTTTGCAATTCTAAGGAAGGGTAGAAGGGAGAACAGCAAAATAGAGACAATGGATTTCAGGAAGGCGGATTTTGGTAAGCTCAGAGAGCTGATAGGTAAGGTCCCATGGGAATCAAGACTGAGGGGAAAAACAACTGAGGAGAG
>NW_020682416.1:0-9974 GCF_002925995.2 Terrapene triunguis
AGATCATGTGGTTAAGCCAAGGTGGTCTTTTGCCACATTTTCTATCTTTCCTACCCAGCGGAATAGCTTGCTTTTGAGCCCTTAATAGTGTCCCTTTGATAAACTGCCAACTCTCCTCAGTTGTTTTTCCCCTCAGTCTTGATTCCCAAGGGACCTTACCTATCAGCTCTCTGAGCTTACCAAAATCCGCCTTCCTGAAATCCACTGTCTCTATTTTGCTGTATTCCCTTCTACCCTTCCTTAGAATTGCAAACTCTAAGATTTGATGATCACTTTCACCCAAGCTGCCTTCTACTTTCAAATTCTCAACGAGTTCCTCCCTATTTGTTAAAATCAAGTCTAGAACAGCTTCCCCCCTAGTAGCTTTTTCAACCTTCTGAAATAAAAAGTTGTCTACAATGCAGTCCAAGAATTTATTGGATAGTCTGTGCCCCGCTGTGTTATTTTCCCAACATATATTTGGATAGTTGAAGTCCCCCATCACCACCAAATCTTGGGCTTTGGATGATTTTGTTATTTGTTTAAAAAAAGCCTCATCCACTTCTTCCACCTGGTTAGGTGGCCTGTAGTAGACCCCTAGCATGACATCACCCTTTCTTTTTAGCCTAACCCAAAGACTCTCAACACTTCCGTCTCCTATGTCCATCTCCACCTCAGTCCAAGTGTGTACATTTTTAATATACAAGGCAACACCTCCTCCCTTTTTCCCCTGTCTATCCTTCCTGAGCAAGCTGTACCCATCCACACCAACATTCCAATCATGTGTATTATCCCACCAAGTTTCGGTGATGTCAACAATGTCATAGTTGTACTTATTTATTAGCACTTCCAGTTCTTCCTGCTTATTACCCATACTTCTCGCATTTGTATATGGGCATCTAAGATCCTGATTCGATCTTGCCTCCCAGTTTTGCCCTGACCCTTTCTCTCTGCCATTATAGCGCACTGTCAAGGCTGTATCCCCACTTTGAACTTTAGACTTCAAATGTAGGGGCCTGCATGAAAACTTCTAAGCTTATCTACCAGCTTAGCTTTGGTCCGCTGCCACCATCACAAGAATTCCCTCCCTGGGAAGCCTTGAGAAACCTTTCACCAATTCCCTGGTGAACACAGATCCAAACCCCCTTGGATCTTAAAACAAGGAGAAATCAATCTGGTTCTTAAAAAAGAAGGCTTTTAATTAAAGAAAAAGGTAAAAATCATCTCTGTAAAATCAGTATGGAAAATACTTTACAGGGTAATCAAACTTAAAGAGCTCAGAGGACCCCCCTCTGTCTTAGGTTCAAAGTACAGCAAACAAAGATACACACTCTGGTAAAAAGGTACATTTACAAGTTGAGAAAACAAAGTAAATCTAAGACGCCTTGCCTGTCTTTTTACTTACTAGTTTGAAATAGGAGAGACTTGTTTAGAAAGATGGGGAGAACCTGGATTGATGTCTGGTCCCTCTCAGTCCCAAGAGCGAACCACCCCTTAAAACAAAGAGCACACACAAAAGCCTTTCCCCTCCCCCCCCAAGATTTGAAAGTATCTTGCTCCCTTATTGGTCCTTCGGGTCAGGTGTCAGCCAGGTTACCCGAGCCTCTTAACCCTTTACAGGTAAAAGGATTTGCAGTCTCTGTACACAGAGAGCTGTTACCCTTCCCTTTATAGTTATTACACCCACGCTCCCTCCTATTTCCAACCCATCTCCCAGGTCTCCATGTTCTTCACTTACCTGTGGGCTTTTTCTCACCTGTCCCTGTAGAACCTAGTTTAAAGCCCTCCTCATTAGGTTAGCCAGTCTGTGTCCAAATAGGGTCTTTCCCCTCCTCAAAAGGTGAACACCATCTCTGCCTAGCAGTCCTTCCTGTAATAGCATCCCGTGGTCTAGGAAGCCAAAGCCCTCCTGGCGACACCATCTTCGCACCAGGCATTCACCTCCATGATGCAACTGTCTCTGCCCGGGCCCCTACCTTTGACAGGAAGAATCGAAGAGAATACCACCTGCGCTCCAAACTCCTTCACCTGTACTCCCAGAGCCCTGTAGTCACTCTTGATTCGCTCAGTGTCACACCTCGCAGTATCATTTGTGCCCACATGGATGAGTAGCATGGGGAGGTAGTCAGAGGGCTGGATAATCCTCGACAATGCCTCCATAACATTTCGGATACGGGCCCCCGGCAGGCAGCATACCTCCCGAGATGAAATGTCAGGGTGACAGATGGGCACCTCCGTCCCCCTCAGCAGAGAGTCTCCGACCACCACTACCCTACGTTTCCTATTTGCAGTGGTGGCAGCAGACCTCCCAGCGAGGGGTACGAGGCTTCTCCTCCTTTACTGTAGGGGGTAATGCCTTCTTTCCTGTATCAAGAAGAGCATAACGGTTACCTATTACCATGGCGGGAGGGTTCAGAGCAGGGGTGAAGCACTGCCTGCTGCCAGAAGTAACCAGCTGCCAGTGTCCACCCTGAGCCATCTCCTCCTCCACCAATGGTGTTTCAGCAGTCCTGTGTACTGGGACAGCTACCTCAGCTGTCTCCACATGGACACTGTCCAGGAATTGTTCGTGGATTCAGATGCTCCTCAACCTAGCCACCTCCTCCTGTAGCTCTCCCACCTGCTGCCTGAGAGATTCCACCAGCAGGCACCTTTCACATTGGATGGTCCCCCCAGCCTGGATATCAGTAAGTGGAAATTGCAAGTTACAGTCCCTGCAAAACCACACCAGGATCTGGGTAGAAGCATCCAGGCTCAGGCGCTCTGTCTGGCTACAGGCAGAGGTGGAGGAGACAGAAGCAGTGCTGGCACAGGTGTTGCGGGTCTTCCTAACCATTGTAAGCCTCCTTCTATCAAACTCCCTCTCAAACTCCCCTGTCTGCAGCCCCCTGGTTGCTCTGCCTCTGGCTTTTAAAGCCTGCTTGCCTAGGTCAGTCCCACCCCCTCATGAGTCACACTGGGGCAGGCCAATTAAAGGCAATCAAGGGAACAATCAAGGGAACAAGGCCAGGCACTCAGTCCCAACTGCCACAGCAGCTGTAACTGAAACTGAAGTCACCTGAAATCAGAATCACAATTAAAATTCAAACAGTTGAGCAAACTCACTCACACCAACAGCTAGTACTCTCACCTGGTAGCCTGTTTGGCAGCGGGATCTCTTGCTCTCCCTCTCAAACTCCCCTGTCTGCAGCCCCCTGTCCGCTCTGTTCCCCTGGTCACTCTGCCTCTGGCATGACACACTTTGCATTGATACCACACAATCATTTTATAAGGATGAACATGGGGGTGTTGGGTGTTCCTCAAGGTACAGGGCTTCACAGTGTCTTTTCTTTCTTTCTCAAAGCTCGAGGAGGGTGGAATGCCTGCTTTTCGAAAACCACAAGAACTGCTGTCATTGAGTGGCAGGTGAACAGGAGCTGTTTGAAAGCTTTCAGGGTAGCATTTCTGAAGATAATGCTCAGCACATCCTGTTCTCTGCCTCTAACTGTGGTGGACTTTGAAAACATAATTCACTCCTGGAAGTTACTCTTTTGTTTTAAAGATTGGTTGCAATGTCCATTAAAGATCAAGAATCCATCACAACAAAGCATCTGAATGAACAGACTGACTGAAAAGCAAGAGAATCTTCTAACCACTCAGTTTGGACAATATAGAGGGCGTAAATCTGAGCTGCCAGTACAGAACCCAAAGCCAGAAGAAACATGGCTGGTTTCTGTTGAAAATCTGAAAGAGCCAGGTTTTCTGCACAATAATTCTCTATATCTCTGAATAATTATGATATTTTGCTTTTATGACTTTAGTCCGGGTCTGATGGCTTTGATTTGGTTAAATAATGAAACTTGTGACAGGTGTCTGTGCTTACTCTAGTAAGCTCTTCAGGAAGTGTAGCACTGCCACATTTCCTGTACACTCTTCTTGTGGTCTTTGGTTGTCCTGTGACATTCTTCTCGCTGGGCGGAGAAACAAAATTGCCCAGGACAGGGCAGGTGAAGGCCACAGCCAGAGAGTAGAGGGAAGTGACCTTATTTCTGGACACAGTTTCTATTCTTAATAAAGGGTTTATCTTGAAACCAGTCTTGCTTATCAGATACCAGAGGGTTACATGGTAAATCCTCAGAGTCAGATAAACCCTTGTGAATTTCTGTGATACCTTGGGGGATCCCATACATGGTGCACGGAGCTTAACAGAACTCAAAAGTTGTGGGCTGAATTTCACATTCACCAACTTGAAAATGAAAGTGAAACTCATGGGTTGCAAAATGTGATAAGAATGAATGTTGAAATCCATGAAAATAAAAAAACAGCAATTTTCATAGAATGCCCAAGTTTCCTAGGTGATTCTAAAGTTATTCCAGCAAAGGTGGTTAATAGCAAATATATGTATTATGTGACAAAGTTCCTCCTCTACCTTGGTGGGTCCTGCGCTTATTGGCGGATTTGCTCGCTTCACAGATTCACCCTGTGGTCAGGAAACAGTCCAGAGACCTTCCCCTCTGGTAGAAGCTATAGTCCAGGTCAATTCCTCCTGTGTTTGATCAGGAGTTGGGAGGTATGGGAGGAACCCGGGCCCGCCCTCTACTCTGGGTTCCAGCCCAGGGCCCTGTGGACTGCAGCTGTTTAGAGTGCCTCCTGGTACAGTTGCACGACACCTACAACTCCCTGGGCTACTTCCCCATGGCCTCCTCCCAACACCTTCTTTGTCCTCACCACCGGACCTTCCTCCTGATGTCTGATAACGCTTGTACTTCTCAGTCCTCCAGCAGTACGCCTACTCACTCTCAGCTTCTTGCACACCTCTTGCTCCCAGTTCCTCACACACACTTCCTCTCCTCTGGCTCCCTGGCTTGACTGGAGTGAGCCCTTTTATAGCATCAGAGGGGCCTTAATTAGAGTCAGATGCTTCATTGCCTCACCTGACTCTTTGCAGGTTAATTGGAGTCAGGTGGTCTATTAGCCTGGAGCAGCCCCTGCTCTGGTCACTCAGGGAACAGAAAACTACTTATCCAGTGGCCAGTATATCTCCCTTCTGCTACTCTGCTGTTCCCAACTGGTCTGGGTCTATCACAATTAGTACATGTGGAATATAGATTAATAGATTCCAAGGTTAGAAGGAACCATCGTGATTATCTAGTCTGACCTCCTGTGTAACAGGCCACAGAACTTGCCCAGAATAATTCACACAGTCAGAATTCAGCAAGTCCTTTTGTGCAGTACTGAATTAGAAGATATTTAAGGGGGAAAAGGCTCTGGGGAAGAGAAGAATCTGCAGAAAAGAACTTCCATTGTGCCACCATCACGATGGGTGATCTCAACTGCCATGGCCATTATATTTGTATAAGTGAATAAAGCACACAGTGCATTAATAATGCATTTTGTGAGCATATCTGTTGTGTTTCATTGACTCGATAGACTTAGGAACAGGAGTACCTCTAATGACAGTTACAAATCTGTCTGCTTGGTTCATTCACTGCTAGAATATTAGTGGCTTGACCTTGATACATATCCTAATGTCATTTCCATCTACTCCTCACTTCCTATCACTTAGATGTTCCTATTTAGCCTCTAGTATATCTCTTCTCATGTGAGTCATAAATCCTTCTCTTCGAGTCAGAAGTCTGAGCTATCTCAGTGTCCCATCTTATATGGGATGGCTGTTACACTGGTAATAAACTGTAAACGGTAGTAAATTTCCAGCCTGGGATATTTTTTTCTGGTAAAATATATCTATTTTTTCCCCTATATCCATCCAGATAGCCATTGTTAAAAAAGGACATCATATAAATATTTGATTTACTGTCGATCTAGCCACAGCACCAAAGTTGAAATTATTGCCTAAAGTACTATTTGTCATTGAGAACGATACACTTTTATCAAGTAAATTTGAATTCTGTTCTGCAGCACATGGAATTCAGCTAAGCATAAAAACTAAGTAATACAAACTTCGGAGTATATTCTTATCTCAGGGTATCCACCCACATCATTCCCATTATCCCTAATGGGATAGTGGCATGCACACATCACAGAGAGTCTTAAAAGAGCAACACTCCGATACGAAAACTACAGAACCTGCACCACCAAAAAAGAAAATCAACCTTCTACTGGTGGCATCAGACTCGGATGATGAAAATGAACATGGGTCAGTCTGCACTGCTTTGGATAGTTATCGAGCAGAACCCATCATCGACATGGATGCATGTCCTCTGGAATGGTGGTAAAAGCATGAAGGAGCATATGAATCTTTAGCAAATCTGGCACATAAATATCTTGCGACCCTGGCTACAATGGTGCCTTGCGAACGCCTGTTCTCACTTTCAGGTGACATTGTAAACAAGAAGCGGGCAGCATTATCTCCTGCAAATGTAAACAAACTTTCAGGGCTGGCTCCAGGCACCAGCCGAGCAAGCTCGTGCCTGGGGCGGCAGATTCTACGGGGCGGCATTCCCTCCGATCCTAGGGCGGCACGGCCGCTTTTTTGTTTGTTTGTTGGTTTCTTTGTTTTGTTCGCCAATCCGGCCGCCCTGTAGGGAGCGGCGGTGCGGAGGAGGGGAGCGCCCTGTTGGGAGCGGGCTGCGCACTGCGTCTGTCCCAGCCGGTGCCAGGTCTGTAGCAAGCCCGGCAGGGCAGCCCGCGTCCTTCCCTCCCCGCCGACTGGAGCGGCACGGAGCCCTCCAGGGAGGCCCTGCTGAAGCCCTGGCCGCCCCCCTTCTCTCTCTCCCCCCGCTCCCTCCCTCTCTCCCCTGCTAGCCGGGGCATGTCTGCAGCGCAGGGAGTCCCCCTGCACCCGCACTCTGGCTGCCCCGCAGGTTTTTTTTTTTCCTGCTTTGCCGCCCGGCCGCGCCCCGGGGTTGTTTGTTTTTTTTTTATTTTTGCTTGGGGCGGCAAAAAAGCCAGAGCCGGCCCTGAAACTTGTTTGTCTGAGCGATTGGCTGAACAAGTGGTAGGACTGAATGGACTTGTAGGCTATAAAGTGTTACATTGTTTTATTTTTGAATGCAGTTTTGGGGTTTTTGTACATAGTTCTACTTTCACGATAAAGAGATTTCACTACAGTACTTGTGTGACAGGTTGGACCCCCTGGGGTGTCACCTGGTGTGCTGGGACGCCACTGAGTCAGACTTTTCTGCCAGGCTGGGCCCCCTTTTTCCTGGTCTTGCTGGGTAGGCTCTCCCACCTTTTCCAGCCCAGCACACAGGCAGGGCCACCCCCAGCTGCACAGAGAGACACAGATCCGCTCTGGGAAGGCTCAGCTTAAGGGGCTTGCCACAGCACCCAGATGGCCACCCGCCCTTGGAGTACAAACCCAAAATTATATGAAATTCGCCTCTTCCCTCAATGTGGAGGAGGGTGTGCACAACTTCTCGCCCCCCCCCCCCCGTTAGAAATCACATAAACTGAGTTATATTGTAAACCAGAAATACATTTATTAACTATATTAACTATAACAGGTATATTTTAAATAATTAAGGAGGTAGCAGACAGAACAAGCAGATAATTAAGAAAATAAAATAGAGGACATAAACTAAGCTTAATACACTGAAGAAACTGGTTACATGTAAGTTCTTACCCTAAATGCGGTTCTAATAATCTTCACAGGCCAGACGCCCTTCCAGCCTGGGTGCAGTTCTTTCCCCCAGTTCAGTCTTAGGGCTTGTCTACACTACCGCGGTAGTTCGACGGCTGGCAATCGAACTTCCGGGTTCGATTTATCGCGTCTGGTGTGGACGCGATAATTCGAACCAGGAAGTGCTCGCCGTCGACTGCGGTACTCCACGTCAGCGAGAGGAGTACCGCGGAGTCGACGGGGGAGCCTGCCTGCCGTGTGTGGACCGCGTCTGAACCGCGGTAAATTCGAACTAAGGTATGTCGACTTCAGCTACGTTATTCACGTAGCTGAAGTTGCGTACCTTAGATCGAATTGGGGTGTTAGTGTAGACCAGGCCTTAGTTGTTTCCAGCCGTCATCTCAGGTGGGGTAGCAGGGGAGAACTGATGACCTGGATTACCTCACTCCCCACCCTTAAATAGGATTTGCATAAGGTGGGAATCCTTGGTTTCCTAGTTTGACCCCTACGCAGTGATGAGCTGCCAAAATCTTAACAACCGGTTCCCTCCTCACCCCACGAGGGACTCCTGCCCCATCCAACCCCCCGCATTCCTTGATGCCCCCCCCGGGGACCCCTGCCCCATCCGCCCCCCTTCCCTGTCCCCTGACTGCCCCCTGCCACCCCCATACAACCCCTCCTCTCATTCCTGATGCCCCCCGGGGACCCCTGCCCCATCCAACCACCCCTTCTCTCTGTCCCCTGACTGCCCCGGAACCCCTGCCCCTGACTGCCTCCCACCGCCCCATCCAACCCCTGCTCCTTCCTGACTGCCCCCCCGGGACCCTTGCCCCCATTCAATCCCCCGTTCCCCGCCCTCTGACCGCCCCGACCCCTATCCACCCCCCCCGAACTCCGCGGCCCTCTATCCAACAACCCCTCCCTGCTCCCTGCCCCCTTACTGTGCTGCCTGGAGGTGGCTGGTGGGGCTATAGCCGCGCCTCTCAGTTGGAGCCAGGCCAGGCCGCCACCACCATGCACCACGTGGAGCACTGGTGGCTGGCGGCGCTACAACCGCGCCGCTCGGCTGGAGCCAGGCCTTGCCGCTCAGCTGGAGCCGGGCCATTCCGCCGCCGCGCAGCACCTGGAGCACCGGGTCAGGCCGAGCTCGCAGCCCGCCGCCCAGAGCATGCGCCGGCAGCGGGGCGAGCTGAAGCTGTGGGGGAGGGAGAACAGTCGGGGACTAGCCTCCCCAGCCGGGAGCTCAGGGGCCGGGGAGGAGGGTCTCGTGGACTACTGTAGTGGGTGCCCACCCCGCCCCGCCCCTAAGAGCCAGAGGGACCTGCTGGGGGGTGAGGTGGGAAGTCCTGGCGATGCTTACCTGGGGTGGCTCCCGGGAAGCATCCGGCAGGTCCCTCTGGCTCCTAGGGGCTTACCTGCCGTGGCATGGGCGGCCTTCTTTGCGCCCCCTCGCCCCAGCTCACCTCCGCTCCGTCTCCACCTACCTGGGCCTGAGCGCGAAGCCGCCACTTGCTTCTGAGCCCTCCCAGGCTTCCCGCGCGAACAGCTGATTTGCAGGAAGCGTGGGTGTGACGTTATTGATATAATCTGGGATCATATAGATCATTGTTGCAACCAAGGTCCTGTAGTGGCACCCAAATCTTGTATAAAGGGGGGTGTCTAAGACAAGGTTATGGTTTACTGGTTATGATTAGGCTGTCTATATGCGTGTATCAATTTTGTAGTTGAAGTTATGAATATTGGCTCTATACTGTCTGTATTTCAAACTTATGCTATGCTGCTGGGTGACATCCCAGACAAACTGGTGTTAGCTCTGCCTAACCTGCTTGATGGCCCATTAAGGACCATCAGCTATACAATGGACCCATTGAGAGAAGGCAAATATGCCTTGAGACTCAGCAAAGTATGCAGGAACTTGCCCATGTGACTCCAGACTCCATTTTGCTGTAATTTTCCACAGTAAGGACAAAGAGGTGTTCTTACACCTGGAAAAGACTATATAAGGCTGATGTCTCATCTCCATCTTGTCTTCAATCCTGCTTCATACCTCTGGAGGAACTTTGCTACAAGCTGAAGCTTTGAACAAAGGACTGAGGACCCATCCCAGCGGCGGATGAATTCCAGAGACTTGATTTGAACCTGCAGTTTATTCTATCGCTGCTGCAAGCCTGAACCAAGAACTTTGCCATTACTGTATGTAATTGATTCCACTTAACCAATTCTAGCTCTCATCTCTATCTTTTTCCTTTTATGAATAAATCTTTAGATTTTAGATTCTAAAGAATTGGCAACAGCGTGATTTGTGGGTAAGATCTGATTTGTATATTGACCTGGGTCTGGGGCTTGGTCCTTTGGGATCAGGAGAACCTTTTTCTTTTACTGGGGTCTTGGTTTTCATAACCATTTGTCCCCATAACGAGTGGCACTGGTGGTG
>NW_020682417.1:0-9998 GCF_002925995.2 Terrapene triunguis
AGCCTCCCGTAACCGGCCCTCCATACAATTTCCGAAACCCCATGCAGCCGGCAGGCCAAAAAGTTTGCCCGCCCCTGCCCTATCCGCAGGGGAGAGGTGAGGCTTAATGCGCGAGCTCCCGGGGCTGGGCTCAGCCTCAGGCGGAGGCCGGAGCAGGCTTGTTTCTTGGCACGCTGCAGCAGCCGGGAAGGCGCAAGCAGGCGGCGTCCCGGTCCCTGATCACACGTGCACCGGGCGGGGCCGCCCAGCTCAGCACGGAGCCCGGACTGAACTGTCTGAACATCCCCCCCCCCGGTTCCGCTGCACTTGCCTGCCCTGGATCCAGCGCTCCAGCCCCGCTGCGCCCCCCTCGCCTAGTCCCGCAGCCCGGATTCCTGGGCACCTGCCTGCTCCCACTGGCCGGCGCGGCGAGCCCCCCAGCGCCCGTCCGCCCCAGCCGGAGGGCGGAGCCCGGAGCCCGGGCAGGGGTGGCTCCAGCAGCGGGGGGCCGCCCGGCTGCGGCGTGACCCTCCTCCCTCCTCCGGCCCGGGATTCGCTGCGAGGAGCGCGGGGGCAGGCTCCCAGTGGCACCGGAGGAGCGGAGATGGCTCGGGCTGGGCAGCGCTGAGCCGCGGCAGGTGCGTTCCGCCGGGATCCCGGGAAGGAAACACCCAACTTCAGCCCGGAGGATCCCCTCTGCCTCGCCTGAGCTCCCCGCCGCAGGCAGGGAACGGGGCAGCAAGCCGCTGGCGTGGGGGGCACCGGAACCGGGGGGGGCCCCCTTTCTCCTCCACCCCAGCCGGCATGGAGCCGCCAGCAGCCTGCCTTTGGCTCTCGGTGCTCAGCCTCCTCCTCGCCTGGGTAAGTGCACGGCTCCGGAGCGCCTTCGTGGTGCTCCGCTCCCCTTGCCCAACGCCTTCCCGGGAGGTCCGGGCGCAGCGGAGCGCTTGTCTCCCGGCTCAGAGCCGGATCGTTCATTCGCGCTCCGGCCGGATTTTGCCAGGAGAAACTTTCGCCGAGTTCCGAAGTGGTTTGTCAGCGCTCGGTGGACGCTGAATTTTGGGGCAGGTCGGATCGGTTGTTGTTGATTAGACTCCTAAAGGCATTAGGTGCAAGCTGCAGCGTTCAGGTCATTTGACTTAAGCGCCCGGGTATGTACCGGGTGGGTACGCCGATGCCTGGAACTGGGTGTCCCTGATAACCCAGTGGGGCTTGTCTGTCTGTGATTTCCACCATCCCTTTCTCAGGATCGAGCCGCTCGGCTTCCCCGGCTCCCTCCGCCCCCCGCAGGACAATGCAGAAGCCACCCGGGAAGTTATTTCTCCCAGTGTTCGTTTATTTGTATTATTTCATTGTCAGTAGGAAACCGGGTTTTATTGGAATATTTCCCCAGGAGAGCTGAGAGCTCCTTGAAGCTCCTCTCCTCACACCGTATTCAATGAAGTCAATTGCTGTATTTTACTGAGGCAGGATGGAGGATTGAGGGGCTGCATTTGCCCCCTTCATTCAAACCCTGGCTTGCAATCATTCCATTTCATAGCCAATAAACCCACAACATTCCTTCAGCGGCACCCTGGTGTGTTGGAGAGGGTGCCCCGGCGTGACTGGGGTTAGCCCTGGTTTGCGCGGTTTCATTTGCTCTCTGTCCCTTCAGTTCCATGACCGAGTTTTCCCCTAGAAGCCAGGTCCCTTTTCTGATCTCTCATGGACAAAGTCAAACCAATTCAATGGAGACAGGTTTCAGAGGGGTAGCCGTGTTAATCTGTATCATCAAAAACAATGAGGAGTCCTTGTGGCACCTTAGAGACTAACACAGGGATAGGTAACCTATGGCACGCGTGCCGAAAGTGGCACACAAGCTGATTTTCAGTGGCACTCACACTGCCCGGATCATAGAATCATAGAATATCAGGGTTGGAAGGCATCCTGGCCATTGGTCCGGGGGGCTCTGCATTTTAATTTAATTTTAAATGACGCTTCTTAAACATTTTAAAAACCTTATTTACTTTACATACAACAATAGTTTAGTTATATATTATAGACTTATAGAAAGAGACCTTCTAAAAACGTTAAAATGTATGACTGACACTCGAAACCTTAAATTAGAGTGAATAAATGAAGACTCGGCACACCACTTCTGAAAGGTTGCCGACCCCTGGACTAACACATTTATTTGGGCATAAACTTTCATGGGCTATAACCCACATAGCCCATGAAAGCTTATGCCCAGTCCAATGGAATTTCACAGCATGGGCAGAGCCACCCAACCCTGGCTTTGCCTCTCTCCTCTGGCATGGCCCTCCCGGGTCCCCACTCCTCCAGGCCTGTGAAATGAGACAATGAAGCATTAAGCAATTTCTGGTTTTGTCAGCTTGGAATATCCAGCGCCTACAGTTCCAAAGCCCAGGCTGGCTGGATTTTCAGCATAAATTAAAGTCAGTGCTTTCCTTTTGGAGAAGAACATAAACAGCTGGTGTCCAGCACTTGAGCTGGGGAGCATATGATATGGGGAAATGGAGAACTCATGTAAGCACAGGGATCCGAGCCAGATCCTGCTCCCACTGAAATCTATGGCAAAATTCTCATTGACTTCAATCCTAGAGGTGTGAGGAAATCATTTGGGGCCCGATCCTGGAAACACGTATGCACAATAGCAACTTCACTCCTGTGAGCAGTCAAAGAGGTGGCTGGCGGTGCTGGAACAATTTGTATAGTGGGGGTGCTGAGAGCCATTGAACCAAACTGTAAACCCTGTATATGATGGAAACCACTTCAAGCCGGGGGTGGGCAGCACCCCTACCTCCAGCGCCTATGGAGGCTGCCCCAGTTACTTGTGCAAGCATTTGCAGGATTGGGCCCTTAGACTGTAAACCCTGTGGGTTGAGACAGGGGCTTTATCTGTGCTTTGTATAAGCACTAACCTCCTGGTGCTCTGTGATTAATAAGAACAAACCATAAACTAGTTCTTCTTCTGGGTCAACCTTGGCTTCCTTTTAACGGTCTGTTTCCTTGTTTTGCTACATCACTGTTTATTTTCTCATCCTTGTGCAATGATGAATAATTTTTTCCTATCTTACTTTCACTATAATTACCAGACTTTACTAGACCTCAGCTTCTGTTGGTGGGGGAGACAGAATAGTGCCAGAGATCAGCTTTTGCAAACGCCTTTGCTAACGTTTGAATGCCGAGCCTACTGCTGTAGAATGGGTGATACCAGTGCATGAATGCTAAGGAGAACTCCAGAGAGCCAACGAGTTGCAGTGTGTTTCAGAACCAAAGCTGAAACAGCGATAATTTTGCCATGGGCTCTGGGATTGCTTAGCGCTGTTTTCCTTTTAATTTCACTGTGATGATTAATTGGTCTGTCCTTGAAAAGTTTTAAATAGCTGTCCTGCTCTGGTCAGTATGAAACAAACAGTTCAATGTCATAAAACTATTGTAGCCAGGTGTTTTAACTGCTCTTGTAAAATTTCCCCTTGATGCTACATAACTCAGACACTCACACAGGAAAACCAGGATATAATATCTGCCATATCACCTCAAACTGTTGATTGATTGTCTGCTATCCTGCCTCTTGCAGCAGCCAGTGCTGAAGGCTTCAGAGAAAAGCAATAGATGTATTTTCGTTTACCTTTGATTTAAAACCAGGGTAATGTCACTGACTTCAGCTTTGCAGTGATGCAACTAAGATACGAATCTGGTCCACTGAGCCATGACTAGTGGAAAGTGTTTCGGCATGTATGCGTCGAATGAGATTTCAGTCATTCAAATCGCTCTGCAAATTCCACTTTCTTCCAGATTCAAAGATCAGTCTGGGCTGGTCAAATCGGCCAGTGTAGTATAAACTGTGTTTCCTCTATGGCCTGAGTCACCTACAATCAATGGAGTTACACCGGTGTAAAATTGATGTAAGTGAATGCAAACTCAGGCTCTACATTTTTCCAGTGCCCAAATTGCAAATTAGGTGACCCAGGATGATTCCATAGATCTGTAACCCGCACCCATTTAGACATGTGTGAAAACCACTGGCCAACTTCTGACTCTTTCATTCCACTACTCATTGGTAGGGAGGTTGATGTAAATGTATCTAAAGAAACCGACTCTTTCATGGAAAGTCCATTGTATTCACTGTCCTTAGAAACCTTTATTGTAATTCCAGCATCTTTCTGAAGGTTGCTATACCACCTGCCGCACACACATTGCAACTCCATTAAAGATAACCTCATGATAACAGAACTCTTTATAATACTTAAAATCCTTGACTTCTGCTGACAGTGCTACAAAGTCGCTCTAAGAGGTATTATATGTATGTAAACATTGATCATATACAGCGTGTGGTTGAAGTTTTTCAAAGATAATTGAACACCCAGTTCAATTAACTAGGTGCCTTTGACAATTTCAGCCTATATGTACATGCGTTGAATTCTGTTTGCATCATACATATGCCTTTTAGAACATTATGGTTAGAGGTTAAGAGAGCTAGAGAAAATTAAATGCAAAGAGGAGTGGTAGGAGTCATACTTGGAATGAACATTAGCAGAATTAGCAGGCACTTCAGCACTGGTTTTCTAAAGATGATCATCAACCACCAGGGATTGTGAGTCCTGTTTTGTTGGTCAGCAGCATGAAAAATGCTGAGAGCCAAACAGGGGAAGGAGGGCGGGTGGGGTGGTCAGAGCATACTGGGAAGGGAGTGGGTCCGTGCAAGGGTTTCTTTCTTTGATGAAGTGGTCTTCAGAATGGAGAAAGAGAGAGGAGTGCTGAATTGCATTATGTTACTGTACCACATACCACTGGCATCTGGAGTCAGATGGGACCATGGACAGAGAATCTTGGCTGGTACTCTGGCTGGCAGGGGATGTGTGTTGTTTCCGACTCAGTTTCTTTGTACAATCGTTATAAAACATTAGAGCCAAACTCATCCCTAGTGTAACTTCAGGAGTGGTGTCACAACCATGCAGTTGCCCTGGAGATGAATCTAACCCAATGGGATTTTTTTGCCTTGAGTACTAACTACATGAATCAAAATGATTAACAAAAATGAACAGATTTAACAGGCCTTCTTCTCTCACTTATACCAGTTCACACTGGTGTAACTCCATTGACTTCTGTCTAGCTATAAAGTCCTTATCACTGCAGTATCTGAGCGTCTCACAGGCATTAATGGATTTAAAGTAGAAAGGTATTATCCTCATTTGACAGACTAGGAACTGAGGCCTGGGGTAGACTATGACCCAGATCCTCAAAGGTATTTAGGCACCTAACTCCCAGGGGAATCAACATGAATTAGGTGCCTAAATACCTTTGGTCATGCCACTTTAAGGCCCAGATCCTCAGTGTCATATAGGAACTCTGTGTTTGAGCCAGGAATTGACCTCAAGGTTTCCTGAGGCCCAGTCTAGTACCCCTCCTCTAGGTCATCTTTCCTACCCTCCTGTGAAGTTACTTCTGATTCTCACCATTGTAAGTGAGAGGAAAATGAGGCCCAATAAGTGAATAGAATGGGTAGAAAAGGGCTCTGGTGATGGACCATGGAGACTTTACCCCTAGACTACTGGTTCAAATCCAGCCCATACAATTAGTGACCAAACTTCATAGCTAGCTAAGAGCTGGTTAGTGGCATATGTGATCTTCCAACTACATCAGTGAAGATGTTCTTGCACCCAGGCCTCATACATGATCTATATCAACCTGTACATATAAGAAACACTATGAGTGGTATGTATTCTCAGTATTTAGCCTGTAAACTTTGCAGAACAGGATCTGCATTTCTTCCATTTTCTGTCCATCACAATGGGACTGTGGGCAAATGTCCACGGAGGGAGAAAATATCACATTGCAATTGGTACTTGGCCCTCTTCTTGACATTCTTAGAAGGAGTGGCCAAGTACAGAATGGGCCAATGAGAACCTCTTCTTGGGTTTCTCTAGGTCGCAGCTGCCGTAGTGTAAAGCCACTTCCAACCTTTTGTGCTGCATATGTTCTGTGCCTCAAATTGGAGAATCTTTAACTCGTGCAATGAGTGTCAGACTCAAGCCCACTTTCCAAACACAACGGGCCCCATGCCGCTGTCATGCCAGCTTCATATTATTGTAATTCTGCTGACTTGAATGGAATCACTCCTGACCTACGCTGGTGTCAAGGAAATCCGAATCCGGGGCCCAGTCATTTTGCCTTAAAAAGGGAAATGTGGTAAACGTAGCCGTGAAAATGCGGAAGTGAAATGGGTAGCCCAACTCATTCTGAGGCTGGGTGGCCCTATTCACTATCTGTCTGACTCAGGATGAGAGAGTTTTTCCTGCAGAGGAAAGTCCTTTGTCACCACTGAAATCTCTGGTTTTGAAATCTCTGAAACCTCTGAATTCTGGTTAGCAGAACTGAAACTACTTTGCAACCAATCCTCCAGTGCATGCCGTGATCACCAATAAAAGAGTGATTGCGAAGAGGGAGAGGGGTGAGGGAAAGTTCTCTGACCATTGTACCATCATTCCAGTGTTTGTACATCTGCTGTACGTAGGTTTTGGGGAGTTCTTTCACTGTCAGGTGAATGTTTTTCCTTGTAACATTTCCCTGATCTTGCATTCTTTGTGCATTCAACCTCAGAAAGCCTGATCTTCAAAAGTAGTCACTGCCCATAATGTCAGTCGAAGTAAATGGGAGCTGTGAGTGCTCTGAAAATGAGGTCTTGGTTGACTTCATTGGCAGCAGGATCTGATCCAAGGTATTGAACTAGGACCTAGGAAGACAAATGACAATGATGATTACATTGGCCCTCCTCCAATATTAAAGTGGTTAGCTGTGCAGCAGAGAAATACAGCAGGTGTGGAACTCTGTTTATAGGTTAAGCAATCTTCCGTTCCTCACCCCTCTTTGCCTGCAACTTGGGGTACGTCTACACTTACCGGAGGGTCCGGCGGCAGGCAATCGATGTTCTGGGATCTATTTATCGCGTCTGCTTTAGACGCGATAAATCGATCCCGGATCGATCCCGGAAGTGCTCGCCGTCGACGCCGGTACTCCAGCTCGGCGAGAGGAGTACGCAGCATCGACGGGGGAGCCTGCCTGCCACGTCTGGACCCGCGGTAAGTTCGGACTAAGGTACTTCGAATTCAGCTACGTTATTAACGTAGCTGATTTTGCGTACCTTAGTCCGAAGTGGGGGGTTAGTGTGGACCAGGCCTTGCTGCTGGTTCACTTGGTTTTCTGCTTGGCTGCCACAGATCCCTGGATGATTTCCTTTGCCTCCCCATGCCTCAGTTTCCCCTTCTATGTAATAAGGATAATACTTCTCTCGCACGCAGGGAGGATTAATTCATTCGTGTTCATAGAGTGCTTTGGTGGGAGGTGGGAGTTTGAGCCCTGGTCTACACGGGGGGAGGGGAGGGGATCGATCTAAGATATGCAACGTCATCTGCGAGAATAGCGTAGCTGAAGTCGACGTATCTTAGATCGACTTACCTCGCGTCCTCACGGCACGGGGTCGACTGCCGCCGCTCCCCCGTCGACTCCGCTTCCGCCTCTCGGCAGTGGTGGAGTTCCGGAGGCGACGGCAGAGCGATCGGGGATCGATTTATCGCGTCTCGTGATAAATCAATCCCTGATAGATCGATCGGCGGGTAGTGAAGACCTGCCCTGAGGTGTGGAGTGATTTTATGGGAACTGCTAATTGATTGATTGCTTTGCCAAATGTTTCCTTAATCCCCGGGCAGTCCTTTTATTCACTTAACTGGATAAAATTAGATTGGATCAGGATTGTGTTTTAAATGTTCTAAAAGCATCTAGAATTGTAGATATACATACGTGCTAAGTTTTACTCTAATAAGGATGTTATTAATAAAGGCATTAGAGTTCCCGTTCCTGAAACTAGAACATGATTAGATGTCTCTACAGCCTGTGCCGCAAATTACTTTTAAACTGCTTAGTCCTGTAAATAAAACTGTACAGTGGAAGAGGAGTCAGCAGCACTATCACAATTACATTATAATAAATGCCAACCTGCGCTGATGTAAATGGCCCATCAGAACACTTATTAAACTCGGGGATGCAATCTTGGTTTGAGATGCAGCTACAAGTACAGGAATGCTGTGATGTTCTAGTAGTCGTGCTGCTGATATTCACTTCTCCCTGACCTAATTTTCCTTTCAGATCTGTTGGTATAACTCAGGAGCCGCTCCCTCGAAATCAGTGTAGTGACACTGGTGAAAACTTAATGTAGTGAAATTAGGTCCTGTAATTTTCAGGCTGTTGGTTTTATGAAGTGTTTTCAGGGGTGCATTTAATGTGCAAGGACCTGTGTGTGTGTGTGTGTGGAGGGGCGGGGGGGCTGCTTTAAACTGGAATACAGGCACAGTGCAGGAATAGCATTTATACCTACTGTATCTCCAGGACCCAGACGTATTTTGGCCTGTATGAACTACATGTCTTTAAAAACCCACATGTGTTTTACGCTAGAAAAAAAGCACATACCTAGTCAACTAAACATGGTTATTGTAAACATTACTAAACCATGTCCTTAGTCACATTGCATGCATTTTCTTATGCCCAGGGAGTTACCTATCCTTCCATCTTCACCACATCTGTTGCGGGCAGACAGAGCTTTTTATTTGGATTCACATTCAGGTATCTGAATCGAATCTGATTCGTGTGGGATTTTTTTTTCTAATAGATTTCACAGATGGAATGAAAAACAGACATGTAGACCTTAATTCTACTTTGATAGCAAATTGCTGTGAACTTCAGGATAGGAGCAGGGTCAGAGAAGAAAGCGTCCTAGGGGTAGCGCGGGGTGAAATGTTTCAGATGAAACTTTTATTTGCTGAACAATGCAGATTCAGGTTGACCGAAACATGTCATGAATTTGTGTCAATGTCACCAGATTTTTTTTTTTTTACCAAAACCAAAGACCTAAACAAAACTAAAAGAAATCTAAACATTTTGTTTCACTAGTTTTGAAACAACACATTTTGATTTTTTTTTATTACAAACAAATTTACTTCCATTTTATTTTAAACAAATTTAAAAGTTTTTAAAAATTCAAAAATGAAATGAAATGTTTGGGGATTTGACCGGAGACAAATTTCATCGGCTGAAAAATTTGCATTTCAGGGTCAACCCAAGACAATTTTTTGTGTGTGCTGCAAACAAACTGCAAAATCAGTCATGCATATAGCTCTATACTGGTGTAACTCCATTAACTTTAACAGAGTGACTCTTAATTTACTTCCGTGTAAGTGAGAGCAGAATCAGACCTATAGAGTCCCCTCTTCCCCTCTGGAACTGCATATATCAGGCCAGTACTTCAGCGGGTAGAAATTGACATAGTCCCATTAGCTGCAATGGCGCTACAGCGATTTACGTTGGCTCAAGCTCGGATGCCATATTCGCAAAATTTCTTCATTAAATTTTATGATTCTCCTCTTCTTCTAGCTTTACAGTGGTATAATTCCAAGGGCTCTAAGGGAATTACTACGCCTGATAGTCACATATGTAGTTCACTATAAAATCAGCCGCTAAACATAGGAATCTTCACACATTTAAAAATGTTACCTGGAAAGCATCCATCTAGAATACACTGGAGGTAAAAATATCAAGAACTTTGTCTCTTATTTGTAAAACCTGAATCTGTAGAATATCCCTTTAAATATATATTTCTTTGGGGTTGCAAACATTATTCTGTATTTAAGAGATGTTTTTAATGCATAGTCTATATCATAACCAACAGTTACAGATTTGCTGTTTTTATATTGTGTGACAGACCCAGACCAGTGGGGTACAGGAGTCTGGTAGAGGGCAAATATACTGGTCACTGGATGAGTAGTTTTCTGTTCCCTGAGTGACCAGAGCAGGGGCTGCACTAGAGTAATCAGGAACCTGCTAGAACCAGTTAAGGCAGGCAGGCTAATTATTCATAGATTCATAGATTCATAGATTCTAGGACTGGAAGGGACCTCGAGAGGTCGAGTCCAGTCCCCCGCCCGCATGGCAGGACCAAATACTGTCTAGACCATCCCTGATAGACA
>NW_020682418.1:0-5144 GCF_002925995.2 Terrapene triunguis
GGGTCCTGTGGCACCTTTAAGACTAACAGAAGTATTGGGAGCATAAGGTTTCGTGGGTAAGAACCTCACTTCTTCAGATGCAGGTCTTGGAAGTGAGGTTCTTACCCACGAAAGCTTATGCTCCCAATACTTCTGTTAGTCTTAAAGGTGCCACAGGACCCTCTAGAGCATGCTCAGTTGCTCTGGGAGGATGGCCCATATGCATATGTGAAGGGATGGATCATGCTCAGTTACTTTGTGGGGATGGTGCATGCACAGTATGGTTGGCACTAGGAGATGTGAAAACTTGAGCATGTTCAGGACAAAATCCTTGGAGAATTCTGCTGCTACTCTAAGAAGTCTCTACTGTGCATGCACAAACTGCAATTTTTAAAGGCTTATAACTTGGCCACATTTGGGCAGATTTTCATGGTTATGGCAAAAGACATACCCCTGACACAAAGGCCACCCTCTATCAAATTTCAAGTCCCTGCTCCAAAGCATCGGAGCATTAGAGCTTTCCAAAGAAAAGGTCACCAAGATATTTTTAACATTCAAAACCAAAATGTTTCCTTAGCCTCGTTCTCAGAAACAGCTGAACAGTATTGGCTGAAATTAAAAATAAAATAATAATAATAATAAAAAAAAAGGCAGGGTGGGAATGGAAAAATTCAGTCCAAATGGTCTGGCAAAGTTATAAGCAACTGTATAAAAGGGTCTTATGGGAAGCACTGGGCAATCTTAACAATAAACCATGCTACTAGCACTATCTATAATTCAAAGTAGACCCTCCTCAGACTAACCGCAAGGACTCAGCTCACTTCTGAATCCTCTTGTCCTCCCCGCTATCTGTGAAGACTTCAGGTCTCCCCTGCTCCTGACAGGTGAAAGATCCACCAGCCAAATCCAGGGTGCATCTCCTTTGGGAACTGGCCATTTTAGTTTAACCTTAACTCTGCCTCCACAATGCTGCAAGGAAGGTAAAAACCTTTCCTTGCCAATCTGTCTTGATGGGAAGTAATTCCTTCCTGATCCCAAAAACTGGCAATCAGTCAGACCCACAGCATTCTGGAAATGTAACTCAATATAATTCTACAACAGGGCGAGCGAAGCAGGGCAACAATCGTAGCAAGATGGTAACTGGGAAGGCTTTAAATTGAGAGGGAGGGCTGTGAGAAATAATCGGCTCCCCTCCTCCCCCAATTGGCCAATGGGAAACAGATAAGACCCTCCCCTAGGCACACTCCCACATGCACTCCGAGGTGCAAGGAGGAATTAGGCTACAGCATGGGCTCTCCCCCTCCATCTCCTCCCAGGAGTTGGTCATCCTCCTGCTGGTCTGATCAAATCTCTCCCACCCTCTGCCCGCATCCCAGAGATGGGGAAGGCACAGGGGCATTTCTATGGAAAGTAAAACATTTTCCCTCAATGGTTATTGTATTTTTAATTAAATGTTATATGCTATCCAAAAGTAAAGAATATATACTGAATTTTTTAAGCAACAATAAAATCAGTCTGGATCTTACAAGAACAGCACTCTCACAAAAATTCAAATACTACAGAAAGACTACTATTTTCCTGCATAAACCTTTAAAGCCCATTTATTAAAAGAATACACCAAAACGTGGAGTCATTAGCCCAGCAATTGCTTTTCCAAGTGCACAGTATGACCATTCATTACACACTGATGCCCTTCAGTGTTGAGATATTTGAGTACATCTACCCACCCCTGTACCATGGCCATCTACATTTATACTACTAGGATTTAATCTTGCAAATATTTGCTCACAAGATTAGTCCATTAAAATCAGTCCTACTATTTATGCAAGTAAGTGTTTTCAGGATCATACCCTTAACTATATCACTTTGTCTGCAGAAGAGAGAACACAGATGTCAGTGGCCTTATTTTATTTTAATTGAAGTAACTCAGAAACTAGCAGATCCCCAAACAGATGTATAAGGGACATTGAACACCCTGCATGAAGATCAAGACTTTTACCTTCCAATGAAAGTGGAAACTGTCCTGTTTACATACACTGAACCGACAATCATTTACTTTTGTATTACCACCTCAATTTAAGTAAGCATTTACCTTTACTTAATTGTTGTAAGGTCATAACAAGTTAGTTTCCTAGGGAAATAAATTAATGCTTACACTGTGGGATGGATTATGCCTTTTAGGCACTGCCCTGTACAGGGCAGGGGTCTTGGAAGGTATTGAGAGAGGCTGCACTGTTGCTAGAACGCCACAAAGAATTCTGACTAAGCCAAAATTCTTCCTACAGCGCTCTGGCCATTGTAGAAGTGAACCACCCCACCCCCTTTAGGAAGCCTGGTGCCATCAGCTGAGAGTCATGGAGCACCACTGTTCCATAACTATATTGTGAGTGACTCTTGTGCATCTAATCCCTCCTTTGCCCAATTATAGTCTGAACCGGAGTATACAAATCTGCCACTAGCTGCAAGTAAAATCACACTATCTTCTATATCAGCAGTTCTCAAACTGTGGCCTGCAGAGTACTTACTAGTAGTCCATTGAGCCCAGGCTAGTAACTTTGTGCTAGCTCACTTCCTACCAAAATGTATTAAAATAAGGCAAAACACACACAATTTTCTAATATTAATTTCCCATATAAGCAATTGTTATGGGAATGATTGCATATAGAAAGAATGGAAAGTGGTCTACTAGACAATCTCTCTATTAAGATGAAGTCCAAACTAAGATAATGTTTGAGATCGCTTGTTTGATATGATCACTAAACATAATGTGGGTCTAATATACCATTAGTTTCACTGTAACACTAATCTAAGACCAAAATGCAGTTAGAGTCCTTTACGTTGGGTGTTTATAGAAAGGAAAATATTCACCTACATGTGGCATGTTCCATCACCTTCATACTAAGTCTGATCTCCTTGAAAGATTCAAAACATGTGCCTGATGATTTTCCAAATGATTGAATTCTCAAATATACTCTTTTCAGATCTACAAGACAGCGTAATCGGTCATTTTTCAGATAAAGGACGTTAAAGGGCACATTTCCAATATCATCACAAAATTCTTCTGAAAGTTACTTACAACCTTGAGACAAAGAGTCTGATGCTGACAGAAAATATGCTTAGTGAACCTTAAAAAAAGTTAATAACCATGGATGGCCACTTGGTAACAGCAATTACCTGGCTTCAGCCAAGTTCCAAGAAAGACAGTAATTCAGTCAGTCCTAATTGCTTGAAGGAAAGGGGTATTTAAGTGATTCTACAGTAAAAGGAATCATTTTCCTAACAAAATTTAACTTTTTAAATATTTAAGCAAGTTCTGAATTACTCTGTTCCCAACAGATATTCTGACTATGGACTAACTCTTCAGCCCAAGGCCCATCCTGTGTGGTTTGATTGGGTACTGAGGAGAGTCTTAGTGGTATTAAAAGGTTATTCTCTCACCAAGACCCAGAAGCAGCTCTGTTCCATGGCAGAAAAAGCACTGTATACCTCTAATGTCTACCCCACTTCGGGTGGAAGAACAGAGGAATGACACAGCAGCAGATCCTCTGACCCTGCCACTGCAACTGTCACAAAGGGAATCCCTCCTACAAGCTACTCGAAGGATGCACACACTTTGTCCAGCCTGCCCCCAGAAACCGCATCACCTGCATCCAGCCTCCTCCTCTGAGTGATGTAATCATACCAGTTTTGCTGGTGAATTTGGAACTGTAAGCCAGAATAGAATGGATGAGCGACAGGAGACATTATTACAATCCTGATCTGTACATTATTCAGACAGTATTTTAACTGAATATACTATATGTCATTGTAGTTCCATTAAAGGCAGATTGTGGAGCTTAAAGATGGTTATGAATGACCTGAAGGTTCCATGTTCTCTATATTATGATGAAACTGCTGTCAGAAGACTTTGTTAGAAGATTGCTCACCTGCCAGAGGTATTACAAGTGGTATTTAAGTGCATTTGTATTACAAAAAGAAAGAAAAAAATCTAAGCACCAAAGCAAGCGTTCATCAAACTGCGCAGCTCACCTTTTCCAGGGAATATGCAAACAAGTATTTAATAAAAACAACTTTTCTTTCGTAGGACATTTTTACTGAGAACACAGAAGAGTATTATAAAACAGTTTTGTTTTGTTTTTTGCTGAGTCCTAAATGTGTAAATGACAACAAGAAGAAAAAGTAAGTTTGCCCAGGCAATATATTTTTAAAAAATTAAATATTTTTTATTAATTTAAACAAAAACAAAAATTACCTGATTTCTGATGTCTAATAGAGTAATGAATTTAAGCTCCCAGGCACTTTTGAATGTGTTGTGCAGATTTCCTTTAAGGATGAGGATTGATAGGTCACCTATAGAGGTTGTGAGAAATGTTCACCCACAGGTGATACAGTGGGTGAACTTTTATCAGTTTCCTGTGTCAGTTCATTCGAGAACATTTTTTTTTTAAAACAACTAACAAAATCATCCAAAGCCCAAGATTTGGTCGTGATGGGGAACTTCAACTATCCAAATATATGTTGGGAAAATAACACAGTGGGGCACAGACTATCCAACAAATTCTTGGACTGCATTGCAGACAACTTTTTATTTCAGAAGGTTGAAAAAGCTACTGGGGGGAAGCTGTTCTAGATTTGATTTTAACAAATAGGGAGGAACTCATTGAGAATTTGAAAGTAGAAGGTAGCTTGGGTGAAAGTGATCATGAAATCATAGAATTTGAAATTCTAAGGAAGGGTAGAAGGGAGTACAGCAAAATAGAGACAATGGATTTCAGGAAGGTGGATTTTGGTAAGCTCAGAGAGCTGATAGGTAAGGTCCCATGGAAATCAAGACTGAGGCTAGGTCTACACTACAGCGGGGGGTCGACCTAAGATATGCAACTTCAGCTACATGAATAGCGTAGCTCAAGTGGCGTATTTTAGGTCGACTTACCTGGCTGTGAGGACGGCGGCAAGTCGACCGCTGCCGCGCCGCCGTCGACTCCGCTACCGCCTCTTGCCGCGGTGGATTTCCGGAGTCGACGGTAGAGCCATCAGGGATCGATTTTATCGCGTCTTCACTAGATCCCCGATAGACCGATTGCTACCCGCCGGATCGGCGGGTAGTGAAGACGTGCCCTGAGGGGAAAAACAACTGAGGAGAGTTGGCAGTTTTTCAAAGGGAC
>NW_020682419.1:0-3674 GCF_002925995.2 Terrapene triunguis
CGGTGGCTCCGCCCACTTGGGTGCCTGTTCTGGCTCCTCCCTCTCAGGGGCCGTCGGGAGCCAGGCCGAGTCACTACACGGCCCCCGCCCTCAAGGCTGGTTCCCGCGCAGCGGGGCCAGCCCATTCCATACCCCCCAGTCGAGAGAGGAAATCCGCATTCGCATGTTCCTTACCCGCTCTATGGCGGACCGTGAAGGCGAATGGCTGGAGGGCCAGGTACCATCGTTGCACCCGCATATTGTGGTCCTTCATGCGAGTCAGCCATTGAAGGGCGGAGTGGTCGGTGACAAGGGTGAAGGGGACTCCCAGGATGTAGTATCGGAGAGCTTCACAAGCCCACTTCACGGCTAGGGCCTCCTTCTCAACCACCGCATAGTTCTTTTCGCGTGGGAACAGTTTTCGGCTAATATAGAGAACCGGGTGCTCTTCACCCCCTACGTCTTGGGACAAGACGGCCCCGAGTCCCACTTCCGAGGCGTCGGTCTGTAAGACAAACGGCTGGTTAAAATCGGGACTATACAAGACCGGCTCGCTGCAGAGGCACTTCTTAAGAGTCCGGAAGGCCCCGTCGCACTCGGTAGTCCAGTTCACCTGCCGTGGGCTGTCCTTCGTTAGGAGTCCCGTTAAGGGGGCTGCAATCGCGGCGAATTGGGGAATGAACCGCAGATAGTACCCGGCCATTCCTAGGAACTGCCGCACCTGGCGCTTTGTGGTTGGCGGGGGGCAGTTTGCAATGGCCTGGACCTTCTCGATCAGGGGTTTTACCTGCCCATGCCCGATAGCATACCCCAGGTACTTAGTCTCTTGCCAACCTATGCGACATTTTTTTGGGTTAGCGGTTAGCCCGGCCTCCCTCAGGGACCGCAGGACGGCTGCGACTCTCTCCAGGTGGTTCTCCCACCGCGGACTGTAGATAACGACGTCGTCTAGATAGGCGGCCGCGTAGTCTTGATGGGGCTGGAGGAGGCGGTCCATTAGGCGCTGAAAGGTGGCCGGGGCCCCGTGGAGGCCGAAGGGCATCCTGGTGAATTGATAGAGACCTGAGGGGGTGGCAAAGGCAGTCTTCTCCCGGGAGGCAGGATCCAGGGGGATCTGCCAGTACCCCTTACTCAAGTCCAGGGTGGTTATATAGTGGGCCTCCCCCAGGCGGGCCAGCAGCTCATCTATCCGAGGCATGGGATAGGCATCAAATTTGGAGATGGCGTTGACGCGTCGGAAATCAATACAGAAGCGCTGTGACCCGTCGGGTTTGGGCACCAACACCACTGGGCTGCGCCACTCGCTCTGTGATGGCTCTACCACTCCCAGATCCAACATTGCCCGAACCTCCTTTTCCACGACCTGCCTCCTATGATAGGGCAGGGGCCGGGTCGTCCCCCGAATCACCACCCCGGGTTCGGTTTGGATCCGATGGTGTATCAGGGAGGTATATCCTGGTTGGTCCGTAAAAGTGTGAGAGAACGCTTGGAGGAGGCACCGAGTCTGCCGGAGCTGGTCCTCGGTTAAGGTCTCCCCGAGCTGGGGTTCTTCGGGGTCTCCGGTACGGGGAACCTGGGGTCCCAGTTCTGGTTCCGGCGGGTAGGGATTGATCAACAGCCCTTCTCGGTCCTTCCAGGATTTAAGGAGGTTGATATGATAGCGCTGGCTCTTCTTCTTTCGGTCCGGCTGATTGATTTCATACGTGACCGGGCCCACCTTCCTGACCACCTCGTAAGGTCCTTGCCACCGGGCCAGGATCTTTGACTCATTGGATGGGAGGAGGAGTAATACCCGGTCCCCGGGTTGGAATTCCCGAGCCTGTGCTCCTCGATTATACATCTGTGCTTGCGTGTCCTGGGCGGCTTTTAAGTTTTCCCATGCCAGCTCCCCCGCCTGCTTTAGGCACTCCTGAAGTTGAAGCACATACTGTAGGAGACCCTGGGCCGGGGACGGAGCCTGTTCCCAGGTTTCCCTCATGAGGTCTAGCAGGCCTCGGGGTCTCCGCCCATACAATAATTCGAAGGGGGAGAACTTCGTCGATGTCTGGGGAACTTCCCGAATTGCCAGGAGCAAGGGGGGAAGAAGTTGGTCCCACCGGCGAAGATCCTCCGGGGGAAACCGACGCAACATCCCTTTCAGCGTCCGGTTGAACCTCTCCACTAATCCATCAGTCTGGGGATGGTAGACGGAGGTGCGGAGTTGCTTGACCCCTAGGATGGCACAGACTTCCTTGAGCAGCCGGGACGTAAAATTGGTCCCTTGATCTGTGAGGAGCTCCCGGGGGAGGCCGACACGGGCAAAGACCTTCACCAGTTCCATGGCAATGGTGCGGGCTGAGATATTCCGAAGAGGAATGGCTTCCGGGAACCTGGTGGCATAGTCCATCATGACCAAGATATATTGGAACCCTGCACTGCTCTTTGGGAGAGGCCCCACCAGATCCACGGCCACGCGTTCAAAGGGGGTTTCCATTAGGGGCATCGGCACCAAGGGTGCCTTTGGGGTCTGGGCCGGGGCGGCCAGCTGGCAGTCCGGACACGAATTGCAGTAGTCCTTGACGTCTTGATACACTCCGGGCCAAAAGAAACGCCCCAGGATCCGGGCCAGCGTTTTGTCGTGCCCGAGGTGCCCAGCCGCCGGGACGTCGTGGGCCAGTTTCATGACCGCCCGGCGGTGACAGCGCGGCACGAGAAGCTGTGTCCGGATGTCCCCGGTACGGGGGTCCTTCTCTAAGCGATACAGGCGTTCTTGCCGTAGCTCAAAATGCGGCCACTGCTCTGCACGCTGGGGGTCGAGAATTGTTCCGTCCACGGAGGCTAGCTGCTCGTAGATCCGTGTGAGTGTAGGGTCGGCCCGTTGGTAACGGCAAAAATCTGTGGCTGCCGACGGATTCTCTCTCTCCCCCTGGGGAGGATCTTCATGCCCCCCCGGGGAACTGGGGGGAGCGGGGGTTTCTCTCTCGTCCTCCTCGGTCCCCGGAGCCTCCCCTCCTAAGGCCGGCGTGGCCTGTGGGCTACCCTCGAGATGGCAGCGTAAGACGGTGGCAAAGTCGAGCCAGTCCCGCCCCAGGATCACCGGATACGCCAGCTGAGGCGCCAGCCCCACAATCATCTGTCGGGTGACCCCATCAATAGTCAGTTGGGTCTGGGTGCTAGGGTAAAGGCGTACGTCTCCGTGGATGCATTGCAGGGGAATCTTTTCCAGATGGTCGTCCGCCGGCAGGCCTAAGGTCTGGCAGATGAGCGTTTGGCCACAACCTGAGTCGAGGAGGGCCATCGCCTGGCGTCCCCCAATGGCCACGGGCACGGTGATCTTGATCCCTTGCGGACGTCGGGCACGGCCTTCCCCCGAATAGACTTGGCCAAATGCGCACCCCGGTTCAGGGCAATCCCGTCGCAAATGGCCATACTTCCCACAGGAGAAACATGGCCCCAATGTGGTTCGCTCCGGCTGGGGCCGGGCCCCGGGGTCACCCCCAGGGGGGGTCCGACGGTGTCCCCCGGCAATGTCTGCCGGGATCCGTGGGAGCCTTCCGGAGGGCGCGGCTACCCGAGCCCGGCCGTCCATACTGCGGGAGGGAACGCTCGGGGTTGCCCGAGAGGACGGCCCCTTCTTTTCGGGTTGGGCTGCTCCGTCCGGACTGGAACCGCCCGACCATTGGGCCCCGACGGGACCTCAGCCGCGAGGAAGTCCT
>NW_020682420.1:0-2489 GCF_002925995.2 Terrapene triunguis
ACAGCCCTAGACAGGAACCGTTTGTTTACATTGTTAACCTCTAACAAGATAAAGGTAAACATAGACTACTACAGTTACCATCTTCTTCCAGGTCTTTAACAATGTGGAAACAGGGTTAAAGGATTTAAATATAGGCCTCTCAGTTGTAAGAAACAGAGCAACTGTCATGCTAAGTCTTAGCCTAATATAGCGAGACCTGTAGCAGCAGGGCTCATGTCAGAAGCGAGTAAGAAACAGTAGAGTCAGCGTGACCCAGCCTTGAGATAGCGATGTTTGGAGAACAGAAGTGTGAAAATACAGGAATGGACAGGACATAACATAAACAAATTGCAGATGTTTTTAATTAATGCATGCCAATAAAATGTATAAATGCTTGTGTGATATTGCTTGTACTTTGAAGAAACTGAGGCAGAGATGCTCTCTGTCAGCGGTGTTCTTCCCTTGCAATTGCATGTCCTGAATAAAGCTGTCTCGGATTTTGTTGCTTCTAACCTGAGAGTGGAGTTTGTTTCTTCCACAACAATAAAAGTTTACATTTCAAGTCTACCTAAGGTGGAATAGCCCTAATGACCATTTACACAGTTTTTCAAACATGTCTCTAAAAGTTATATCCGGGTCAATTAGCCTACAAGTTTCTTAACCCTTTCTGGCCGTGTGTCACAGGAGTTTAGATCCTGTGTGGATTCTCCCATGTTTAATGAGGTGTGATCTCTGTATAAAACTTTTCCCACAGTCCAAGCACTTATGGGGTCGCTCTCCTGTGTGGATTGCCTGATGTCTAACAAGGGCTGACCTGTTTGTGAAACTTTTCCCACAATCCAAGCAATTATGGGGTCTCTCTCCTGTGTGGATCCTCTGATGTATTATAAGATATGATCTCTGTGTGAAACTTTTCCCACAGTCGACGCACTTATGGCGTCTCTCACCTGTGTGGAATGCCTGATGTCTAACAAGATCTGACCTCCGAATGAAACTTTTCCCGCAGTCCAAGCACTTATGGGGTCTCTCTCCTGTGTGGATTGCCTGATGTTTAACAAGGGCTGATCTGTCTCTGAAACTTTTTCCACAGTCTAAGCACTTAAGGGGTCTCTCTCCTGTGTGGATCATCTGATGTGTTGTAAGATATGATCTCTGTGTGAAACTTTTCCCACAGTCCACGCACTTATGGGGTCTCTCTCCTGTGTGGATTGCCAGATGTTTAACAAGGTCTGACCTCTGTATGAAACTTTTCTCACAGTCCAAGCACTTATGGGGTCTCTGTCCTGTGTGGAATGCCTGATGCTTAACAAGAGATGATCTCCATGTGAAACTTTTGCCACAGTTTAAGCACTTATAGGGTCTCTCTCGTGTTTGGCTTTTTTGGTGTGTAATTAGTGCTGACTTGTAACTCAGACATTTCCCACACTCAAGAGCTTGATAAGGTTTCTCTCTCATGTGGTTTCTCCTATAGTTATTGAGGTCTGAGCGGTTATTGAAGCTTTCTCCACGGTCCAAGCATTGAAGCGGTTTCTGTCCAGTATGGATTATCTGATGTATCACAAGGTGTGATCTCAGAATGAATCCTTTCCCACACTGGAGGCAGTAGTAGGGTTTCTCTTCTTTGGGATTTATCTGCTGGGCTGTGGGATCCTTGTCTCCTCCCCCACATTTAATATATTCATTCACTTTCTTCCTTGGGTGGTTTCCCAGCAGCTTCTCTGACCTGTGCCAATTTCCCCAGGCTTCTCCCTCTTCCAAGCACTTGCAAAAATTCCCTTCAGCTCTTCCCACAAAGTTCCCCTGTGGTTCCACTTCTCCAGGAACGTGCTCATGATGACTCTCCTCCTCCTTCTCACTCACTCTCTCAGCACCTGCTGGGAGAGAGACAATCCAGACTGGAGTCATTGTGCTGGGGAGAAAGAGGAATAGCACCGAGGGAAAACCCAACACGCTAATGCTGTGAAGACTGAGCAATTCGATTCTGCCTCCACTTCCCACCCAAACACTCAGAGGGATGGAAAGCTGGGAAGGAAACTCTTGCAGCTAACAGGACTGGTGGAAAGCCTTGAACAATATCTGCTGACTCCAGCCCTGCTCTGGCTGAGATGAGGCTGAACTAAGGGCACTCGCTCATCGCACATTTTTGGGATTATCAACTTTTTCCTTCATTAACCAGATGGTTTCTATGTCAGTCCTCACCTGTGCGAGTGCCTCTCGAGATCTCCCTTTCCTCCGAGGCCTGGAGATCTGGCACCCACGGCTCTTCCCCTCGTTCCAGCCGGGCGATGAGCTCAGGTTTGGGAATGGGAAATCCTGCGCAGGGGGTGAAATCAGACCAGATCAGGGTGCCTAGAGTATTGAGAGAGTGTCTGTCATAAAGGGCATTCCATGTCCTGGTGCTGTGCTGGGAGAATCTGGAATCCAAGGGAATGGGACCATGGTCACTGAGCCCCCTTGGGGGAAGGAGACGTCTGGGGAGGTGGGGAGAATTGTGATGCCCTCACTAGCAG
>NW_020682421.1:0-4894 GCF_002925995.2 Terrapene triunguis
TCCAGAGGCATGGGGGCTGCCCGAAGCCGGTAGCGCTCGGGCAGCCCGGCTCTTAAACAGAGCCGAAGAGTCAGGGGAGGAGCAGAGCCGCCATTTTCCCGGACATGTTCGGCTTTTTGGCAATTCCCCCCGGACGGGGGTTTGAGTGCCGAAAAGCCGGACATGTCCGGGAAAAAGAGGACGTATGGTAACCCTAATTTATTGCGTCTAGACTAGATGTGATAAATCGACCCCCGCTGGATCGATTGCTGCCCGTCAATCCTGCGGGTAATGTAGACAAGCCCTCAGACTTATTTTGAGCTCCCTTCCAGTGCAGTCCCTTTTCCCATCACATACACTTCAGGTTTGCTACAGATCCACAGTCTTTCCATGTAGCACTGTGAGCTGCTGACCCCATTCCCGTCATTCAGATACGCGCAGTCACCTCCTTCTCTGATCACAAACCTGCAACACAGAAGCCAGGGAGCTGGGGTCAGGCAGAGCCCGGGCATTTCACACCAGTCACAGTCAGGGGGCGCCGTTCCCACTGTGCAGGCCTGAGTGCGGAGCAGCTACTCACACAGCCCCTCAGGAGCAGAGCGAAGCAAATCATTCATTGTTCTGCTCAAGGGCCAAACTGAAATAGAGTTTGGTTCAAACCAAAACTGATTTTTGTTTCCCCCTCCTCACTAAAATGAAAACAATTCATTTCAGGTCAAGAAAACAAAATGAAACAGAAAAAAAATTGTGTTGCATCAAACAAAACATTTCATTTAACCCAAACCCAAGTTTTTCCATTTCAATTTTGGGTGTTTTTCACCTTCTGGGTTTTTTTTGTTTTGTTTTGTTTTGTTGTTTTGTTTTTTAAAAAGAAATAGCTACATTTCAAAAACAAAACAAAACATCAGTTCAAAAAAAGTCAAAATGTTTAGATTGGAAATGGCCGAAACAAACTATTTTACCATTTTTTTAAATTAATGTTTTCCCACAGCTAAAACTATTTGCTGAATTCACAAATAGTTACAGTGCCCCCAAAATGCATTTTTCAGCAAAGTTACCATTTGCTGGAAAAAAAATATTGGCCTGACTCTATTCAGGATTCCCCCAACTGCACAAGCGACAGGCTCCACGCCCATCACTACTCTAGCAGACAGGGACAATAGAACGGGGGTGGGGGTCCTAAGAAGTTTGACTGGTCGCCATGAAGCCTTTAAGATGGGTGGATATTTTGATCCCACTCCCTGCTCACTCCCGCCCAGCCTGGGTTAGGACAGGCCCCTGCAGGTCCAGACTCCCCAGAACAACCCATCCAAGCTGCCCCGGGGGAGAGACTCCAGAGGCGTCTGCACAGCAGTGAGCAGCTGTAACCCAGCACATGGAAGAGCTAGACGGGGGCTCCCTGGACAGTTTCCATCGTCCCGTCAGGGCAGAGGCCGGTCAGGACAGATGCACCGGGGAGGCTGGAGCGAAATGGCAGCAGCACAGGGACTGCAGCACAAACCCAGCGGCGCTGTGAGATGCCATCAGCTCTTGCAGTGCCTCACGTTAGCGCTGGAGGCAGCACTTCAACCCCGGGTGAAGGACGGGATCAAGGCAAACCCCCACATGGGGGTCCCCACGTTCCCATCCCGGCTAGTGACAGGGTCACATATGCCACAGTCGTCTGCGAGGGGGGCCAGCACCACTCTTTGGGCAGGCTGGGGTCTCCCCCTCCCCCAGTCAGTCTCCAGGTAGGTTGGGGGTCCATCCCAGGAAAGGGAAAAGGACCTGCACCTGCAATGCAGTGCTGGGCACAGCAAGGATGCCCTCTCTAGCAGCCATGTTAACCTGAGCTTCCTGCTGCCTGCGTCCCCCCCCCGCCCCCGGGACCTTGCTGACGAGGGCTGGGGAAGAACAGCGGGTGTCCCAGCTGAAATCCCAGCGCGCTGCGAGGGCACCTCTGGCTATGGCGGGCTCTGTCTCCGGCCCAGCACCACTCTGTGGGGAGGAGCCGACAGTTCCGGGACACGCCGGCTCCCATCGGTCTCTGGTACACGCAGGACGCGAATGGACCAGGGTCGTGTCTGGTTGTTTCACTAGCACTGAATGGTGGATCCATCTGAACTCAAACAGCTCAGACACCAGAACCCCCAAGCCCAGGGAATTAGTACAGAGGGTGAGAGAGACTCACAGGTGGTTGAATTCGGTGCCGTTGGCCCATTTCCAGGGCTGCCCCTGCTCCCTCCGGAGGCCGATCCAGTGGTCATGGACACCCTTATGGCGCAGCAGGAACGCCTTAAAGAAAGCCGAGGGACAGCAGGTATCAGGCCCAGCACTGGTGCTTCCCCCACCACGACCCCTCCAGGGCTCTGTGCTGCAGAGAATCCCAGTCACACATTGAAGGGCGCTCCGTTTATTTTCAGAAGGAAGCTGGATTTCCCCCTCCCTCTTGCAAAGCACAAGGCAGTATTAATGCTCCCACCACACACAGCAGCCCCGCCCCTGTGCTCCCAGTCACCTGCACCCCAAGTTCCCCTGGCTGGGGGTAGGGTGACCAGATGTCCCGATTTTATAGGGACAGTCCCAATTTTTGCGTCTTTTTCTCACGTAGGCACCTATTATCCTGCAACTCCTGTCCCAATTTTTGACACTTGCTATCTGGTCACCCTAGCTGGGGGCAGCTGCTGGGTCTGAGCTCTCTGCAGAGACGTCTCTTCTCACAGAGCAGCCGCTGCTCACCACAGCAAGTCAGGAGGAGGGAGGGAGTCAAGGGAGGGGAGGGGTCAATCTGAAGTGGGAGGGGTCA
Source organism: Terrapene triunguis (assembly GCF_002925995.2). NCBI lineage: Eukaryota > Metazoa > Chordata > Testudines > Emydidae > Terrapene > Terrapene triunguis. The sequence continues at coordinate 2,765 of NW_020682421.1, forward strand.
ATGCTGAGAGGAGGCTGCCTAACCCCCATCCTCAGCCAAGAAGGGGAAGTGCAAGAAGACCCTCTACATCAGTGGTTCTCAACCAGGAATACGTGTATCCCTGGGGGTACGCAGGGTGAAGGGTTAAAACCCATGTGCATTTGATAGAACAACTTGGTATATGGATTGTGCCAGCTCTTTTCCAGACCCAAAGTCCAGAATATGGTCAAGGGACTAGAGGCCTAGCAAATAGTGATCAGCTAAGAGAAAGCTGGGGTAAACAAGATAACATGGCCTTTGCTAAGATAGGCTTGGTCAGTAGAAATGCCAGATGTTGAAGCAATAACTGAATAATTATGTTTCATCCAATGTTTCAAATTGAACAAAGGATCCCTGTGTCACGGAGTCCCCGGGCGATGCTCTGGAACTGCTCCCCACAAAGGCAGTCAGGACGCTGGGGAGCCTCCTCTCCCTTGGAGCAAACTGTCTTCAGGGCAAGAAGCTCACACGGCTTCACCTCCTGGGAGCATTCAGCATATGCCCCTCCATGTGCTTCCCACAGCGAGTCCGCCCAGGCGGGGTCCTGGGGAAGCCAGAGGGTCCTGCACCCCCCACTTCCCAGTCAGACGTGACTCTCAGCCAGCCAGTAAAACAGAGGTTTATTAGATGAGAGGAACACGGTCTAAAACAGAGCTTGTAGGTACAGCAGCGAACGGGACCCCTCGGCCGGGTCCATTCTGGGGTTCAGAGAGCCAGACACCCACGTCTGCCCTCACTCCTCATCCCCAGCTAGCTCCAACTCTGAAACCCCCTCCAGCTCCTCCTTCTCTGGGCTTTGTCTCTTTCCTGGGCCAGGAGGTCACCTGATCTCTTTGTTCACCTTTAGCTATTTCCTTGCAGGGGGGGAAGGGCCCTGGCCATTTGTTGCCAGGGAGACAGAGTGTCAGTGATTTATGCACACTGGCCTTTCCCCACCACCTAGAGACTTAAGAAATGCATAGGGGAAACTGAGGCACCCACACAGTATTCAGAGGAAACATTAAGAACAGTCCCACTTCGTCACACCCTGTTCCTATTGTGTTAGTCTCTTCTGTAGAGAAACGTTCTTCCCACAGATCCAACCCTGAGTTTATGAAAAGTTGGCATGTCAGTATAAAATATGGCATCCTTCCACCTCCCTTCCCAGGGACCAATGCCCTGCCTTAAGACATAAAGGAGACAATCTTTATTGTCATATGCTTTCACTGTTTCTTTGCTATTGGACAATCAAAGGAGTTGCTCCATTCCTATGGACCCCAAATCAGAATTCAACATATATATTTTATACTAATAACATTTTATCAAAGTATTAATTAAATGTTAACTTGCTAACTTGAGACCATGGGCGGAGACATTATGTAACCTGTTAACCATTGGCTATTGTGCTATCTTGTCTTGCTGCAAAACCTATCCCGGGGTGTGGAACTGCCTACCCCGTCACTTTCCCCCGCCCACGGAAAATCTATATATTCCATTGTAATCAATTGATTGACAGGGTCTCTGAGCCTAATAAGCCAGGTGACACTCCGCCAGCGCTGTGTGTAATAAACTCCTATGCTTGACCTCTACACGGTGTGGATTTATGTCCTTCACAGGGTCTTCCAGGGGGCACATCAACTCATCTAGAGATTTGCCTAGTTTTACAACAGGCTACGTGAAAAGCACTAGTGAAGTAAGCACAAACTAACATTTCATACAGACACTGACTTGTTTATACTGCTCTATGTACTGTACACTGACATGTATTTTCAATATTTCTATTCCAATTGATTTATTTGATAATTATATGGTAACAATGAAAAAGGCAGCGATTTTTCAGTGATAGTGGTTGTGACACTTTTGTATTTTTATGTCTGATTTTGTAAGCAAGTCGTTTTTAAGTGAGATGAAATTGGGGGGACACAAGACACATCAGCCTCCTGAAAGGGGTACAGTGGTCTGGAAAGGTTGAGTCACGGCTCTACATCCTCAGCCAGTGTGAGAGGAGCCCCCTCATCCTCAGTTGGCTGCTCCTTTCCCACCCCCAAAACAGGAGCACTGGCCGTGTTCTCCATCCCACTCCAGGCAGCCACAGGCCAGGAGATGCCCGAGCCAGCCCAGCCCTAGAGAGGG
>NW_020682422.1:0-4169 GCF_002925995.2 Terrapene triunguis
GGGGGCTGCCCGAAGCCGGTAGCGCTCGGGCAGCTCGGCTCTTAAACAGAGCTGAAGAGTCAGGGGAGGAGCACAGCAGCTGCAGGAGGGGAAGTGCCCGGCCAGCGGTATTTTTCCCGGACATGTTCGGCTTTTTGGCAATTCCCCCCGGACGGGGGGTTGATTACCAAAAAGCCGGACATGTCCGGGAAAAACTGGATGTATGGTAACCCTAGTGAATAAAAGGTCATCTGTTCACCACGCATCAGAGAGGGAGTTTGGAAAATGGTGCTGAAATGTTTGGGGTCTGGCAAAAAGTTAATCAAAGAGCTTTGTCCGATGAAGAGTTAATTTTTCTCATTGTGCTTTTGACTCTTGTGGCCTTGACTATCTCTGGGTTTTCTGTTTTGTAAGGATTAACATACGATGCAACCACATATGCTATTAAGCCTGTTTCCCCATCACTTTATCTCATTAACTGCTTGATCACTGTGAATAAAAATAATCTTCCATTAACTCTCAACTTCAAAAGAGTCAGATTTTAGATCAAACAGTTCTTCAACAGCTCTTTAAAATTCTCTTTAAATCCAAGAGGTTAACTTCAAAGAATACCTTATGGGTGTTCAGAGCCCAGTTGACAGGTAAACAGTAATTTGTGACCACGGATATGCAGCTAATAAAGTGCTTTTTAACCAGGGGGAGTCTTCCCCCTTCCCCCACCTTTATGGATTTAATGCTAGTGAGAGGTTCTGGATTGACAGCAGTGGAAAAGGATATGCTAATTAGCCACAGAACAGTCAGCAGCAATCCAGACTCCCCACCACGCAGATCCTCCAATGTGCTTCAAACATCTTTTGGAAGAGGTGGAAAGGAGTAGTTTGTCTCCATTTTTATTCAATCTTTGGCCACTCTTCTGAGATAGACAATTGTGATGGAGGCACCTGTCCATTAGGAACTGGATTAAGGTGACAAAGCCTTTCACACTGAGCAAATAACCACCAAGTGGTAACCCCCTCCCCCCTAGTTTTATAGGCGTGGCAAAAAGATATCTCTGTTCTGCTAATTCAGTGTAATTTCTAGTAATGAAATATTATGCCCAAAGGTTGGCATTTTGCGTGGGGTCCAATCTGCTAGGCAGCATCTGAGCACACCTACAGGATCGGGCCCCCCAGGCAAGCTAGATTGGGGGATGCATCATTTGAGGAGCTTGCTGGGGCTTAGGCGTGAGGTGCATGGGGTGTCAGGACTAAGGCAGTTGTGCACATTCCTAGTGGCGGATTTTTAGGAGCCTAAGGAACTTTATTGGTGAAAATTTAGGCATCTAGGGAATTTAGATGCCTGCAAGGTTAGGTTGCAGCTGAGTTGGGGTTTTGAGGATCTAAATTTTGGATTTAGGCACCTAAATCCCTTTGTGGCTCTAGTCCCAAGTTTTCCCACCTCTTATCTTTTAAATGACATTTCTGATAATGCTGCCTCAGGGTAGGTGCATCTCCAAAAAGGGACATTTCAGTGCCAGCAAATAACATCATAGAAACATCATAACTTGGATGTACTACAGCTCTTCATGTACAAGTGTTGCAAGACAAATGGGAATAATATGTAGTGCAGCAAGCCTCTTTGGTAATGCTACCAAAGAGTGGTGGTGGTTCTATGGGTAACAAAAAGGAGGCAGAGCATTATACCCTGCAGCTAGGCCATTTTGTGCTATGACCCCATCAGCTGTTACAAGGCAAACAGGATCAGGCTGAATCAGTATTATTGTTATCTATGGTAGCACCAAGTCTGACGAAAATTGGAACCCCATTGTGCTAGGCACTGTACAATCATACATAAGACTCAGTGCTTGTCCCAAAAAGCTCATCAGCTAACTAGATGAGACAGACAAAGGCCGGAGGGAAAATGGGTGAGGTGACTTGCCCACAATCACACAGTAGGTCATTGGCAGATCCAGGAATAGAATCCAGGCCTCCTGATTCCTGTCCACTAGATCCTACTGCTTCTTAGCACTTGTGTGAACAGTATCCAAGAAACATTGAGTTTATGACTCAATGAGTTTTCTCTTTCATCTGAATCTGTATTAAGCCAATACCTCAGCATGATGTTAGGGATTTTGAATGTTCTTTCAGTGAGGTGCAAAGCTGATATTATGAGTATGGAGGTCCCTATTGCATAGTTTCATAAGTGGAAGAAAGTTAATACAGGTGAAGTGGACAAATTTGAACGTGAGCAATTGTATTCTGCTGTCTAAACCCTTAAAGGTTCAACAGTATCTGGATCATCCTCGGGCTATCTTTTGATCACTGTGCTCCTGGGGTCATTCATAAAATGGAGACTCATAAGAAGTTTGATCATGCAGCATATCCTGGAATAGTGTAGAGTTTCAAATAGATAGAAAAACATTTTGTAAGAGGGCAATAACAATGACAAGGAGCCTGGAAAGAGTGAGTTAGAGGGAGATATTGGCTACGTCTTCACTACAGGGGGGGGGTCGATTTAAGATACGCAAATTCAGCTACGCGAATAGCGTAGCTGAATTCGACGTATCGCAGCTGACTTACCCCGCTGTGAGGACGGCGGCAAAATCGACCTCCGCGGCTTCCCGTCGACGGCTCTTACTCCCACCTTCGCTGGTGGAGTAAGAGCGTCGATTTGGGGATCGATTGTCGCGTCCTGACGGGACGCGATAAATCGATCCCCGAGAGGTCGATTTCTACCCGCCGATTCAGGCGGGGAGTGTAGACCTAGCCATTGAAATATGAGCTTTGGGTAAATAATGACCAAGGACCTGTTTCTTTCAACCTTAACTGATGTTGAGTAGTATCTTACACTTTAAATGGTCCCATTCATTCCAAAGGGACCGCTCAACATTAGTAAGGGTAAGAGAACCTGTCCGTTTGAGAGGACAGAACTATCTACAGCTATCTGAAGGGCTAGATTATGACACATGCCTTAGGAGTAGAGTAAGAATCCCCCATACATACTTGTGTAGTCTACCAGGACATCAGGTCTGGTCTGGATGTGATTGTTTGGGTGTAGTTGTGTGTTTGTATTATGCTAATGCCTAGAAGCCCCAATCCAGGATCAACACCCCACTGTGTACACATAACAAAAAGTTCCCAACATAAAGAGGTTACAGCCTAAATAATCTGCTTGCCCACTAGTTCTCTGCCTCTCCTTCTATAGCAGATGGACAGAGAGGTTTGGGGTTCTCCACCCCCACAGTATGCCAGCCAGAAGAGCTGTGCTGGTGTGAGGGTGACATAATTTCCTACTGATATAGGCCAGCAGCAAATTACTACCACTCTCCCCTCTCAGAGAGGGGTCTCTGAAGAACAGTGCCTTCCATTGTCTACTCCTGGGATAGGGCCCCTTGCTCAGGGCTGTGCCTAAAGGCTCAACCTTAGCCCAAAGGATGTAAGTACCAGGATGGAGGAGGAACTGTTTAGGTGCCACCTGGGGGTATAATTAGGAATAATGGGATGAATCTAACAGCAAAAACTTACTTAGATTGGGGCAAGAACCATCTGTGTGTTCTGTGTTTGTACAGTGTCTAGCAGTGGGGTCATGGTCCAAGACTGGGGCTCCCAGACACTGCAGAAATACAAATAATAATAATAGACTGATTATCAAGAGGAAATTCCTGTCTATTAGGAAGTTGTTAGGTTGTGGGATAGTCTCCCAAGGGAGGATATGAAAAACCCTTTACTTAGGACATCATGGATTTGTAAAGAACAAATCATGTCAAACCAATCTGATAGCTTTCTTCGATAGGATAACGAGTCTTGTGGATAAGGGAGAAGCTGTGGATGTGGTATACCTAGACTTTAGTAAGGCATTTGATACGGTCTCGCATGATATTCTTATCGACAAACTAGGCAAATACAATTTAGATGGGGCTACTATAAGGTGGGTGCATAACTGGCTGGATAACCGTACTCAGAGAGTTGTTGTTAATGGTTCCCAATCCTGCTGGAAAGGCATAACGAGTGAGGTTCCGCAGGCGTCTGTTTTGGGACCGGCTCTGTTCAATATCTTCATTAACGACTTAAATATTGGCATAGAAAATACGCTTATTAAGTTTACGGATGATACCAAACTGGGAGGGATTGCAACTGCTTTGGAGGACAGGGTCATAATTCAAAATGATCTGGACAAATTGGAGAAATGGTCTGAGTTAAACAGGATGAAGT
>NW_020682423.1:0-10257 GCF_002925995.2 Terrapene triunguis
ATTTTATCTCTGAAGCAGACGACTTCTCAAAAACTGTAGACCAGTGTTATCGAACCCTGGACTTCCAACACCAAAGCCTCTTGAGCCAAAGGAGTAATTCCATTAGCTGACAATTGTCCTAGACTCAGCTACAGCCATTAGTGAGGGACAAAGACCACCACATTGTCCTACACTTGCATATACTAATAAAAGCTACATTAACTCCATGTGCTTTCTCAGACTGGCTGAGATTTAATACAGGCCCCAAAAGGGATCAATTGTTAGATTTTTTTTTTCATTGCTCATTTCACTTACAGACTTCGATATACTGTCCCCAAAATCATGTCATTAATGATAATGCCAAATGAGCTGGATTGCAGAGCCCTCATCCTTCTGCATCACTAATATGTGGCAGAATTACTACAAAGCTGCTTTAACTAGAGGGGAATAGATAGAGTCTGAGCTTGATAATACAGGGAGAGATTATTCTTCTTTGAGATGTGAACATTTTTCATCTTCAGGATAGCTGTACATCCAGTTGGTCTTTCCAGTCCTCCAGAGAGCTTGACACTGAAGTATAAAATAGTCTAGATGTTAAGAATAATCTAAGAGAAGCTAGTATTTTCCCCTGATTCTATAATCACTTGCTTTGGAGTAGTTATTTGTGAAAGAAACTGTGGAACACTATTGTAGCTGTAAACATTGCCATGTCTATTTTGCAATATTGTTGTTTCAATTATTCCAATGACCTTACACTGTTGCTAGAGCTGATATCTTCACTCTGTCTCCAAAATTTGCCACTGTGAAAATCGTTAGTGTACTCCACCTGGGGAATGCCTGCATGAGCTGTGAATGAGTTCCTAAAGTACTTTTGATTTCTTTCCACACTCAGCGATTATAATTTCCCCAATGACTGGAGCCTCTGATGAGATAAAATTCAACAAGTCTTTGTCTTCTTTGCTTATAAATGCCATGTAAAGTGGATAGCTATACAGATGGTTAATTTTAGACCATCAAAGGATGTCATGTTGTCTGATTTTAAGGTGAAGCCAATATCATTCAAAGTCTCTGCAGTCTGGAGGACACATGTCACTTACTTACTTTATTAGAGACTAGGGTGCAGGTGTTAGTGCAGTAAGTTAATTTTATGACTTCTTGGACACAGCTGCTAAGGCGCAGGAGAGGAGATGTTGTAGAGATCCTATTCCTCTCAGGTGACTTGTTTGTTCAAACAGTAGCTCTGCATTTAATATTATGAGGCAGGAAAGGCAAGCTTCAGGGGCACAGTTAAAGGCACTTCCTTCCTGCATTCTCTTGGGGTACTAAAGTAACCACAAGGGAGTCTATCCCTCAGGCCCTTATAGACATCTCCCGCACATAAATGCTCACGTGTTGTTGACAACAGCCTACTGAGATCTTACTGGCAGCTAAGGTTTCTTATACACTGAGGAAACTAAAAGGCAGACATAAATCAGAATAGGAGCTGTGGTAATGGTGTTAGCTATGCAATTGCAGGCCACTACCTGCCTTATCGGTCCTTGACCACTAAGTAATGGTGCTAACATGGAGTGCCTACCTTACAGCGGTGATTAACTCCTCTCTTAGGGTATGTCTACACTACGAAATTAGGTCGATTTTATAGAAGTCAATCTTTAGAAAGCGATTTTATACAGTCAATTGTGTATGTCCCCACTAAGTGCATTAAGTCAGTGGAGTGTGTCCTTGATACCGTGGCTAGCATCGACTCCCGGAGCGGTGCACTGTGGGTAGCTATCCCACAATCCCCATAGTCTCCAGTGCCCATTAGAATTCTGGGTTAAGCTCCCAGTGCCTGATGGGACAAATACATTGTCGCAGGTGGTTTTAGGTACATGTCGTCAGTCTCCCTTCCCTCTGTGAAAGCAACAGCAGACAATCATTTCACGCCTTTTTGCCGGGGTTACCCGTGCAGACACCATAGCATAGCAAGCATGGAGCCCACTCAACTCACCGCTGCTGTTGCGAGCATTGTAAACATCTCGCGCATTATACTGCAGTATGAACAGAACCTGGCTAAGAGACGGCAGCATGAGGACAATTGTGATGAGGACATGGACACAGATGATCCTGAAAGCATGGGATGTGGCAATTGGGACATCATGGCAGCAGTGGGGCAGGTTGATACAGGAGAACGCCGATTCTGGGCCTGGCAAACAAGCACAGACTGGCAGGACCGCATAGTGTTGCAGGTATGGGATGATTCCCAATGGCTGCGAAACTTTCGCATGTGTAAGGCCACTTTCCTGGAACTTTGAGTTGCTTTCCCCCACCCTGAAGCACAGGAATACCAAGATGAGAGCTGCCGTGACAGTTGAGAAGCGAGTGGCGATAGCCCTGTGGTAGCTTGCAATGCCTGACTGCTACCAGTCAGTTGGGAAACAATTTGGAGTGGGCAAATCTACTGTGGAGGCTGCTGTGATCCAAGTAGCCAATGCAATCACTGACCTTCTGCTAACAAGGGTAGTGACTCTGGGAAATGTGCAGGTCATAGTGGATGGCTTTGCTGCAATGGGGTTCCCTAACTGTGGTGGGGCGATAGATGGAATGCATATCCCCATCTTGGGACCGGACCACCTTGCCAACCAGTACGTAAACTGCAAGGGGTACTTCTCAATGGTGCTGCAAGCACTGGTGGATCACAAGGGACAGTTCACCAACATCAACATGGGATGGCCGGGAAAGGTGCATGAGGCTCGCATCTTTAGGAACTCCGGGCTGTTCGAGCAGCTGCAAGAAGGGACTTACTTCCCAGGCCAGAAAATTACCATTGGGGGTGTTGAAATGCCAATAGTTATCCTTGAGGACCCAGCCTACCCCTTGCTCCCATGGCTCATGAAGCTGTACACAGTCAGCCTGGACAGTAGTAAGGAGCAGTTCAACTATAGGCTGAGCAAGTGCAGAATGGTGGTAGAATGTCCCTTTGGACATTTAAAAGCTCGCTGGCGCTGTTTGCTGACTAGGTTAGACCTCAGCGCAACCAATATTCCCATTGTTATTGCTGCTTGCTGTGTGCTCCATAATATCTGTGAGAGTAAGGGGGAGATTGAGGCAAATCGCCTGGAGGCCAATTTTGAGCAGCCAGACACCAGGGCAATTAGATTACAGCAAGGCGCGCTGCGCATCAGAGAGGCTTTGAAAACCAGTTTCATGACTGGCCAGGCTATGGTGTGACAGGTGTTTGTGTTTCTCCTTGATGCAAACCTGCCCCCTTTGTTGATTTTAATTCTCTGTAAGCCAACCACCCTCCCCCCTTCAATCACAGCTGGCAAAGAAAATAAAGTCACTATTGTTTTGAAACCATGCATTCTTTCTTTATTAATTAAAAAAAAAAAGTGAGAACTGACAAGGTAGCTCGGGTGGGGTGGGGGAGGAGGGAAGGACAAGGCCATATGGCTTATTGTAGCCACACTCCAAATCAAAACCGTTTGAATGACAGCCTTCTGTTGCTTGGGCCATCCTCTGGAGTGGCTGGGTGCCCAGAGCCTCCCACCCCCTCCCCGCATTCTTGGGTGTCTGGGTGAGGCGGCTATGGAACATGGGGAGGAGGGGAGGCAGTTATACAGTGGATGCAGTGGTGGTCTGTGCTCTTGTTGCCTTTCCTGCAGCTCCACCAGATGCCTGATCATGTCCGTTTGCTCCCCCATTAGCCTCAGCATCACCTCCTGGCTCTTCTCATCACGCTCACTTAATGCTTTCCAGGCCTCTGTCACTGAATGCCTCCATGCATTCAGCTGTGCCCTATCAGTGCAGGAGGACTGCATGAGCTCGGAAAACGTGTCATCGCGAGTGTGTCTGTTTTTTCACCTTCTAATCTGCGATAACCTCTGGGACGGAGACAGGGCCGGCTTTAGGAAGTGTGGGGCCCAATTTGAACATTTTCAGCGGGGCCCGGCAGGGATGACTAAAAAAAAAAAAAATGTAAAAAAAAGCCTTTCATTTCTTAGCAACCGGTTCCCTATAAAAAGTTCTGATTTAAGGGATGTGCCACAGTAGGTATTTTTTGTACAAATAGGGTTACCATACGTCCGGACGGCGATTTAAGAACCAAAAAGCCTGACATGTCCAGGAAAATATGGATGTATGTTAACCCTACCTAAAGTTCTTTTTTAAAACGATGGGCCTGAACTAGAAATGAGCTCCATTTCACATGTGTGGGTCCCCACCACTCCCTGGGGGTGTGCACATGTGTGGGTCCCAGCTGCTCCCTGCCCCCCTCATTGAAGCAGGTGTGGAGGGTTTCTGCCCTGGGAACTGCAGGGCACCACTGGACATGGGGCTGGCTGGAGGCAGGGCAGGGGCTGACTGGAGGTAGGGTCTGGCTGCAGGCAGGGCAAGGGGTGCGGGTCTGGCTGGAGACAGGGGTGTGTGGGGTGGGCTGGCTGGGGTCAGGCAGGGCCGCAGGGGGGTGCAGCATGGGTTGGCAGGGCTGGAAACAGAGGAGTGCGGGACTGGCTGGCTTCAGGCAGGGGGGTGCTTCAGGGGTTGGCTGGAGACAGGGCAGGGGGTGCGGGGCTGGCTACAGGCAGGGCAGGGGGTGCAGGGCTGGTGCGGGCAGGGGTGTGTGTGGGGCTGACTGGCTTCGGGCAGGGCCGCAGGGGGGTGCGGCAGGGGTTGGCTGGAGCCAGGGCAGGGAGTACGGCAGGGGCTGGCTGTGGGCAGGGGGTGTGGCAGGGGCTGGCTGCAGGCAGTGGCGGGGGGGCGGGGCTGGAGCGGGCAGGACAGGGGGTGCAGGGCTGGTGTGGGCAGGGGGTGCGGCATGGGCTGCCTGGAGACGGGCTGGCTGCGGGCAGAGGGTGCGGGGCTGACTGCAGGTGGGGCAGGGGGTGTGGGCCTGGCTGGAGACAGGGGCTGGCTGCGGGCAGGGCAGGGGGTGCAGGGTAAGTGTGGGCAGGGGGTGCGGGTACAGCCCACCCTGTACGGTAAGTGCCCCCTCCTCCTCCCTCCCCTACCAGGGTAGCAGCAGCAGCCCGGGGCTTGTGGGCTATTTAAAGGGCCTGGGGCTCCTCTGCTTCCACTGCCCCGGCCCTGTAAATAGCTGAGGAAGCCCTGGGGAAGCAGCGGGGCTCCGGCGGCTATTTAAAGGACCAGGGCGGTAGAGGCAGCTGGAGCCCCGGCCCTTTAAATAGCCCCCAGAGCCCCCCCGCTATCCCAGGGCTCTGGGGGCTATTTAAAGGGCCTGGGACTCCCCTGCTTCTACCGCCCCGGCCCTTTAAATAGCCGCGGGAGCCCTGGGGAAGTGGTGGGGCTCCAGTGGCTATTTAAAGGGCCTGGGCGGTAGAAGTAACGGGAGCCCCGGACTTTTTAAATAGCCCCCAGAGCCCCGCAGCCCTACCCCAGGGCTCCAGAAGTGGGGCTCTGGTGGCAATTTAAAGGGCCTGGGGCTCCAGCCCCTGCTAGGAGCCCCAGACCCTTTAAATTGCCCCCTGGAGAAGCTGGGCCACCCCGGTACCAGGGCTTGGGCGCGGGGCCCTCTTAGGGGCGGGGCCCGATTCAGGGGAATTGGTTGAATTGGCCTAAAGCCGGCCCTGGACGGAGATGATAGGGGGAGCATAGAAACATTTGCACCTGCAGGGGGATACAAAGGGAGAGTAGAATTTAAGAAGATACATTTCTGAGAACAAAAGGGAGACTCTTTCACAGTGAATCAAGCAATTCACAGCAGACAGCACTTGTGCTTTAGGTACAAGGTCGCATTTTGCCTTTTATATTGAGCGCCTGCCGGTATAGTGACAGAACACACACGGTTGGGCAACAGAATTCGGTTTCCAGGCAGCCATGGTAAGCCAAAGAGTACACGGGGTTGGCTTCTTCGGCCTTCATAACATGTGGGAATGGCTTCAAAATGCAGTGCCCTACTTTCCCAGAGCAAGCAATAGGTTGGGTTTGCCATTTAAAAGGAGGGGCTGAGGTTTTCAGGTGGATGAGCAGCACACCCTTCCCCCCATGTCACAGTGTGGCTATTCTCTGAGATGATTCCTTCACCCCTCCCCACACCGCATGGCTATTCTCAGGGATGATCCCTTTTACCCAAGCGCAAACAGCCCAGCATGAACGGGGTCCTTTTACTGTTCCCTTACAAAAATTCCCCTATTTCAACCAGGTGACCATGAATGATATCACTCTCCTGAGGCTAACACAGAAAGATCAAGACCGAATGTTGCTTGAATGCGACCAAAATCCAGGACCATTCGCTGCCCTGCTTTGTGCTGCAATGATTCCAGACTACTTGCTACTGCCTTGGCGTGGTAAAGTGTCCTACCATGGAGGACGAAATAAGGCAGCCCTCCCCAGAAACCTGCTTCAAAGGCTTTCAGAGTACCTCCAGGAGAGCTTCATGGAGATGTCCCTGGAGGATTCCTGTTCCATCCCCAGACACGATAACAGACTTTTCCAGTAGCTGTACTGGCCATGAATGCCTTCCGATTCTTCAGGGCAAATCAAATTTTAAACACAATTGCTTTTAAACCCTATAGGTTAGTTACAAATGTGCACTCACCAGAGGTGCCTTCTCTGGCTTCAGGGTCCAGGAACCCACCTTGGGAGGGTATTGGCTCCAGGGTGATGAAAAGGTCCTGGCTGCCAGGGAGAACGGATTCTCCACTTGTCTGCGCATTCTCATTCTCCTCCTCCTCCTCTACAAAATCCTCCTCCCTGTTGCGGGAGACTCCCCCCTTGCCGGTGTCCACAGACAGTGGTGGGGTAGTGGTAGGATCCCCCCTAGAATGCCATGCAGCTGATCATAGAAGCAGTATGTATGGGGCTCTGACCTGGAGCGACCGTTTGCCTCCTTTGTCTTTTGGTAGGCTTGCCTGAGCTACTTAACTTTCACACGGCACTGCTGTGTATCCCTGTTGTCGCCTCTTTCCACCATGCCCTGTGCGATTTTTTTGACATATATATTAGTGTTTCTTCAATTTGATCGGAGTTCAGCCTGCACAGATTCTTCTCCCCATAGAGCAATCAGATCCAGTGTCTCCCGTTCGGTACATGCTGGAGCTCATTTGCGATTCTGGGACTGCATGGTCACCTGTGCTGCTGAGCTCACCACGCTGACCAAACAGGAAATGAAATTCAAAATTTCCCAGGGCTTTTCCTGTGCACTACCCCAAATTCAACCCAGCAAGGTCGATTTTAGCGTTACTCCCCTCACCGGGGAAGAGTACAGCAGTCAATTTTAAGAGCCCTTTAGGTCGACGGAACTGGGTTGGTTGTGTAGACGCATTGCTTATAAAATCAACCTAACACAGCTAAATTCGACCTAACCTCATAGTGTAGACCAGGGCTTAGATCCCTGGAGTGATCACCTGTACTTAAGTGTCTGTGACACCTTCATTTAAAAGAAGATCTTTATATTCTACTGCTGATATTATAGGGAAAGGTTATTGCAAGAATGTCCCATTAGCTTTATATCAGAGGGGTAGCCGTGTTAGTCTGGATCTGTAAAAAGCAACAGAGTCCTGTGGCACCTTTAAGACTAACAGATGTATTGGAGCATAAGCTTTCGTGGGTGAATGCCCACTTCGTTTGGATGCATCACCCACGAAAGCTTATGCTCCAATACATCTGTTAGTCTTAAAGGTGCCACAGGACTCTCTGTTGCCATTAGCTTTATGACTATCTTCACCCTCATTTTGACACACTGTGGTTTGGATTCAGGTCTAGGCACACTATTGGGACGACAGATTCTTCTATTATCCTAAGAAGTCCTTCATTGCTTTTCCATCTTGATAGTCCAGATCACACATTTTCCTTCAGCCTAAAAATCATTCATACCCAATACAGGCCAGAGAAAGGAAGCATCTGAGCCTTATTTAACTGTTTTCTTGAGTTCTGGAATTCCCTACCTTGTAGGATTAGATCCAGAGAGTGAAATCCTGGTTCCACGCACATCAATGAAAGTTTTGCCATTAACTCCAGTTTCACCCAGAGTGTTTTCTATGTTGTCCTCACAAGCATCTTAAAATGGTGTAAAATCCTCTTATGGAAGGTGCTACAGTTCAATTATTAAATTAGCCTTGTAATTTGTATTAGTTTAGTTGACTATTCCGTGGATTGAGATGCTTTCCATGATGTGCACTACAAAGGTGCACTGTATTGTACAGTATATCATAGACACTTACACGTTAAGTGATAAGCTATAATATCAGCATGTCATCAACACACGTCACAAGATGGTTATAATGTGGCAGAAAATGAAATAAATTGTGGGAAAGCCCTGCTCCCCACAATGAACATTCTGTATTTTACATCTAAATCAATAAATGAGCCCAAACTGAGCATAAACCCAACCTGAGCAAATAAAATCAGGGTGGACGTTACACTCAGCTGTGCCCATGGAGACGTAAGGAATGTATGCAATTTATGTTTTATTTTAAACTCATCCTTCATGCACGCTGTTATCTTTAGATATTACAACATATCATCTTTCCCTGTGAGCAGAGCAGAAATGATGAAATCCAATGGCAGTAGCATGAGGAGAGCATGGCGGTTTAGTTGTTAGGGGTTTTTTAATCCTAGATCAACAGAAAGGTTGGCAGTACAGGGATTGTTGTTTTTTATACAAGCAATAAAAGAAAGGGAGGGTAGTGGCATACAGCAGAGTGGATGCAATCGAGGCAATAGGTTACAGCCAGGATGCCGATTATTACAGCTGGTCAGAAAATTGGGGGGCAGTGGAAATTCCCATGGAAAAAAACTTTTTTTGGCCAAAAGAATTGAAACATTTTGATTCTGAAATGGTGCTGTGGTGCCTTGTGGGAGCTGTAGTGTGGGTGCCTCGTGCTCTCATCCTCCTCTATAAGCCAGTATGCAGCAGTCTCATGGCCATGATGCATGATGGGAGATGTAGGCCAGTCAGAAGCCTGTCCTATGGGCGCATAAGGCACTCAAACTACAATGCACAATATTTCATAGTCCGGCTGAAATCCAAAAGGGGCGGGTGGCAGGATATTTTTCTCTTTTGTTGTTGTTGTTGTTTTTTTTTAAACAAAAATCAAAAATTTTCACAGAAAGCACACATATTTTTTGAAAATTTTTTTGTCAAAAATTCAATTTTCCATCAAAAAACAGTTTCAATAAAGAATGTGCTACCAGCCCTACTTATAATTGTAAAATATATGTCCATTATTTTTTCTTAGTTCTTCCCACATGATCCATCTTTACTCAAAAACTTCAGCTGTTTAAGTGAAATGAAAAGACCTTTTGCTTGTATTTGATTAATGTATTGTCTTGTCAACCACATTTTTATACCGGGTATTTCTTTTTTTCAACTAAGTTTATTGACTGCAGACACAAGGCTTTTAAACAAGTACATGCCTGTGGTTAATTTCAGTAAATCGGGGCATTTCTCTAACACCATCACTGGGGATATTCCAGACTGACAGGAAGTTGGAAAAAGGGATGTTACATTTTTAAATCTGATTCTCCAGAGTTTTGCAGCTAAAGCTGGAACTTTAATGTTATTGAATGTCTATTTTTCTATGCAGGGTTTTGTTTCTTTAAGCACTCCCTTAAAAAGGGAGAAAAGGAAAAGAAATCAATAGAAGCATAAACTCTTTCATTCCATTTTAGTCTCCCTCCCACACCCACTCTCACTTCCTGTCAGCTTCTCTTCAGTCCATGCCACAGGGCTCTGAGAAGGATTGTATATCTCTGCCGTCATGCCGCTGAGCCTCTCCATGCTTTGCTGCCTCGAGAAGAAAGCTGCTAAAGTTAGAGCTTGACCCAGTGTATTCTTTGGCCTACTCCGTCAGTGTGCAATACCGATCATAGAAGTTACCGATGGAAAAGGCCCATTTAGGCAGAGCTTCCCTCCTTTAAGAGATGTAGCAGATGTTTGAGGTTTCAGATAGAAATACTGATTTTTGACATGCTAAATTGGAGAAGTTCCAGAGTCCCCTATCAGCGTGTGTGACCCACACCCACTCAATGTGCCACTCTGGCCGAGACACATAGAGAGAGGATGCTGAGCCTCCTGCAACCTTAGCTAATAGAGGTGGCTGTTTTAGTTCAAAGAAAAAAGAATGAGGAGTACTTGTGGCACCTTAAGGCTGGTCCACACTAACCCCCCACTTCGAACTAAGATACGCAACTTCAGCTACGTTATTCACGTAGCTGAAGTCGAACTATCTTAGTTCGAACTTACCGCGGGTCCAGACGCGGCAGGCAGGCTCCCCCGTTGACTCCGCGTACTCCTCTCGCGGAGCAGGAGTACCGGCGTCGACGGCGAGCACTTCCGGG
>NW_020682424.1:0-1294 GCF_002925995.2 Terrapene triunguis
TGAACATCATCAATAGGCAAACACATAGGTTAAGGAATGAGAAATGAACAAATAGACTGTATAAGATGGCAGGAAAGAATAAGAGATGAGACAAAGGAGAAGATGTATTGTACAGAGCTGGGCAAAATTTAGAGGTAAATCATTTATTTACCAAAAAACAAAAAACAAAACAAAACAAAAAACAGTTTGATTGACCCCCATACAATTTGCAAATGTGAAACCTATTTGCCAAATATTTTCATCCGTGGGGGGGGGAGACTTAACTGACAAACTCAGCATGTGGAACCCTGGCATCCCCCCTACCTCTAACCTAGTGGTTAGGGCACTCAGCTATGGGATATCCTCGTTCAGTTCCCTCTCTGTCTGACGTGGAGCAGAGGTTTGAAGCTAGGTCTCCCATCTCTGAGGAAAATGTTTAATCTCTGGGGTGTAAGGTAGTTAGGGCGGGGCTTCCTCAGGCTCTCCTCTTGAAGCTGTTCACATTGCATATATATCAGCGGCACATCATCAGCAGCAGATACACATCACTATAATGCAGCCATGGTGGGGCATAGAATAGATTTCCATCTTGGATTGTCCCTTGCAACTCTTCTTGCTTCCATAAGAATCAGTATGAGAGGATTTAGGTTTCTTAAATTCCTCATAATTGCGTCTTCCAATCTCATTCATTGTCGGTCTCATACTCAACACTCTTTGACCTCAGATTTATAAACCTTCATTAAAAGTATACCTTCTTA
This sequence comes from Terrapene triunguis, assembly GCF_002925995.2. Taxonomy (NCBI): domain Eukaryota; kingdom Metazoa; phylum Chordata; order Testudines; family Emydidae; genus Terrapene; species Terrapene triunguis. Next base: position 738 of record NW_020682424.1, read on the forward strand.
TGCACATTAGACAGGATTCCACCATTGCAGTCATCTTCCTCTCAACTGGTACAAGACTGCAACTTGCTGGGTTTATCTTGGTTTGATTTTGTCACAAATGAGGAGCTACAAACAGATGTTAAGAATACTCTTAACTTTTGACCCTGAAAACTGTCTAGTTTCCTCTCCTCAGCTATTTTAATGAATATGTTTCTGCTCCGTTTAACAGAGTTATCATCACTAGCATGCTGAACACTCTTCTCTTAGTTGTCATATAGACTGCCTGCCACCCAAACAGAGGCTTTTGAAGATGCCAATATGCCATTGATGCAAGACCAATCAGAAGTGTGACTTCTTCTCATATAGGACCTCCTGCTGTGAACTGACTATCCAGATAGATATTCACCTATTCAATGTCATTGCCATCTACATGCAGCAGCATCAGTCATTCATTTCCATTTTATAGGAGGCATGCGTGGCTTTGGTTTTATCATCATAGATTCTGCAGTTTTCCTCAGCTTTTACAGCAGCAGCTGTAGCTGGTCAATAGTCTCTCTAAGTAAGGAAATATCATCCAC
>NW_020682425.1:0-1794 GCF_002925995.2 Terrapene triunguis
TTCTGGTGCCTGGGTCTACAACTGGGATGTTTTCATGAGGCTACTCAGTGGTCCATGAAGCGCCATGCAAGCAAGAGGAGAATGGACATTAGAGAGCGAGGCTGGGACCTCTGCAGAGCTGCTGCAGTTGAGCATCCACAGCCAGAAGAGAGACTATGGGAAACTCGCTTAGATGGCTGGCTACAGCCGCAGCAGCTGTCTCATGAAGCTCTGCTCATTCTCTAGACAGCAGAGGCAGGACAAAGAGCCACACAGTGAGAGCCTGGGTTGCAATTAGCAATACGCCATTTTTTCAGTGGATTATGTTGTCCTGACTGTCTATTTCCTGTAAAGTCCACATCCAGCCTCTCTGGATGACCTCAGTGGGAGTTAGGTTCTCCGTGCCCACAGGACAGGGCTGGCCTTACCATGAGGCGAACTGAGGCGGCTGCCTCAGGTGCCAGACTCGGGGGGGCGCCACTAGGACCCAGAGTGTAGAAAATTGTGTCTGCTCCTGGTACATATGTATTCTCTCTGCTCTAGACACACAGAGATGGTGGAGTGCTGGGCTGGAGGAAGGAGGGCACAAGAGACATAACAGGCAGGCAGGAGAAAAGGGGAGATGGAATAACAGAAAGCAACAGGGGCTGCAGGGAGAGAGAGGAGGAGAAGCCTCTTATGTACCTCTCTAGCACCCCTAGGAGCCTGGACTGATTCACACCAGCTTCTCGGGGAGCTTCCTGTTTCCTGCTGCTTCCCTGAACCCACTTGAGGAGAACAGGCAGTGAACTGAAATAGTAGGAGCCAGTTAGTCCCTAAAGACGCTGATATCTTCCCTCACTCAGACCCTGCTACCAGCCTGCTTATTTGTCCCCTTCAATTGAGTGTTGAGAGCCACTATAGCTGGCACAGAACAGCAGTCAAGAGTGAAAGAAGAAAACACCCCTCTGGGGCAGCATTCAGAAAAAGAAAGAAAGCAAAGGAAGCTTTTCTATCTAAGCAGGAAGGAGCTCTCCTGAGATTCATAGACACAAATGTTCACGGTGAGCCTTCCGGCCCCAGTGAGGATGTGAGTGGTGAGGAGATGCCTGATCTTCCAGTTAGTCAGAGTGCAGGTGACCTGGCAGCTACTGCAGCATCAATATCTCCATCTCCAATAGATGTAAGCATGCACATTCCTGAAGAAAAGTGTAGATCAGAGAAGACTGTGGTAGAGGTGCAAGAAATAGCTGCTGCTGAGTTTAGTTCCTTAAATCTAGATGATCCAGGACTGTGGACCCACTTGAGCAGTAGCCTGAGGGACTTCCTTGTACTGCACGGGCCACAGCAGGTGAAAAACTTCATGTTCCCCAAAGACAATGAAAATAGAAGTTTCTTTCCAACACATTACTGGTGTGAAATCCCCAATGGTGACAAAGTGGAGAGGCCATGGCTTATGTACTCAAAAGCCCAGAATGCTGCATACTGTTTTTGTTGCAAACTCTTCCAGTCTAATATTCCAGCCACATTGGGTTCTACAGGAACAAAGGACTGGAAAAATCTGGCTAGAAATCTGGCATGTCATGAGAAGGCAGCAAATCACCAGAGAGCATTCCATAGGTGGAAAGAACTTGAGATGAGTCTAAGGTAAAAGGCCACCATAGATGATCAGCATCAAGAGAAGATTGCATCAGAGTCTATTTACTGGCAAAATGTTCTGAAAAGGCTCATTGCGATTATGAGAATGCTTGCTACCCAAAACTTAGCACTGCGTGGCACTTCAGATCAGCTGCATGTGCCAAACAATGGAAACTTCCTTAAAATTGTGGAGCTGAT
>NW_020682426.1:0-6347 GCF_002925995.2 Terrapene triunguis
GTCTAGGTTGGATATTAGGAAAAAGTTCCTAACTGTCAGGGTGGTTAAACACTGGAATAAATTGCCTAGGGAGGTTGTAGAATCTCCATCTCTGGAGATATTTAAGAGTAGGTTAGATAAATGTCTATCAGGGATGGTCTAGACAGTATTTGGTCCTGCCATGCGGGCAGGGGACTGGACTCGATGACCTCTCGAGGTCCCTTCCAGTCCTTGAATCTATGAAATACCTGCCCCCAAACTCTGCCAGTTCACTGGGTTTTGGAACCCATGCCACTTGTCTAGCGAGTACTACTTAGTTGATGGTGAGTCCCTCTGTCATAAAACACTTCCACTGGCCTTGATTCACGTAATCAGGGAAACAACACTTTATTCTTCCTGCCCCAATAACAGAGAAACTGGGGATCCCACAGCAGCCAAAGTGACCATTTGAGCTGCTGTGGGCTCATGCTAGGCGGGGTGGGTGTGCCTGTGCAAACAAGATCAGCCGCTGAAGTTCTTTTGCACAAATTGCCACAATTCACCACCAGATGTCAAGGTAGAGCTCATCCTGACTCTGCTTACAAACAGAAAAGGGGCAAAAGGGCATGACTGAGGTTGGGATGTTGGAAGCAAAGAGTCTGCTGTTTGGGGGAGAGCCCAGGCTCTGAGTTCTGGGTCTCATGAAGATGGACTTTGCTGAATCTTCCTACTTCCTGTGCTAACAAAGAACTTTTCCAGGGTTTATTCCAGACCACTAATAAACCCTTCTGTTTTACAATGCTGGCCGAGAGTCACTGGTGATTGTGGAAGTTGGGGGTGCATGACTCCCCTTCAGGGGAGGTGTAAGGCTTTCCCAGGTATCCTAATAAGATGACTCTCTACAGGAAACTCCTGGTGTGGAACAGGGGTGCTGAAAGGTCCAAGGTCAGTCCCAGGAGGTGCTGAGGGCAAGGAGGCTTCCCCTAGTGAGAGCGTGCCCTGAGGGGTGTCATACTGATGACGACTCTGCCTGGGCTTGATTCAGAGCTGTTCCAGAGCACTGAGCATGTGTCAGCCCCCCATCATGTGACCTGCAGGCGCCACTCTGGCAAAGCTCCCTTTCCCTGGGCTTTGGCATTACTAGCCCCTGCTTAGTGACTAGGGGTCAGTTTAGGGCAGTGGTCTCCAAAATGTGGGGCATACCTCCTAGGGGGACACAAAGGAATGTTCCTGGGGGCACCTCAGGGCCAGAGCACCACTCAGCCCCACTCTGCCCCAGCTCTTCACCAACCTCACCCTCAGCCTGAGCCCCTGGCCCAGCTGCGACCCCTTTACCCGTGTCTGTACCCATCTCCCCAGCAAGCCACGGCACCACTCCCAGCCCTGGTTCTCCACTGTGGATTCCAAGGGGCTGCAGATACGGATAAGAGGGCACAATGTGAAAAGTTTGGGGACCACTGGTTTAGGGTGACGTCCTCAATTGCTTCTATGCAGTCCAATAAAAGGTATTCCTCACCCACCTAGCCCCTCAATCAGGATGGACTAGGGCTGTTCTGCTGCCCTTCACTCATACAGGAAGGATAATAACATTTCATTCCACTCAATGCTAAAGTGATTTGCAACCCAACACCATCCAAAACTGGTCATTTTGGCAAAGCGGCCCCCTCATGCTGCATACCTAGGCAGAGTAGGCATGTCTATGTATACAAACACAGCTCATCACTAGATGTGAGCGGGGAGCTCATTCCGTATTTAAAAACTCCTTAGTGTCCCTAGCTCTGCTGGCCTTTGATTTCTCCTCATGTCCTTTTCTTATTAGCTCAGATGAGGTAACCAAGTGGTTAAAATGATAGACTGCTAATCCACTGTGCTCTGCACGCATGGGTTTGAACCCCATCCTTATCAGGCATGTTTAGTCTTCTCCCTTCCTTGACAAATATCCCTCTCCCCTTTAGTACAATGACAGATCAAACCAGATTGCTTTGTGCAAACAAAAACCTTCTCAGGAACTCAGCCCTCCCCCCTCCCCCCGGCTTTAAATAAAATATGTCTAAATCCCAGTTCTGTGTTTCTTAGCTTTTATCTGAAAAGGCAACATCCTTATAATTTCCCCCAAATACCCTGGGATCTCCCCAAACTATTAAAATGCCCCAGTCCTCAGCAAGGCCACAACAGTGAACCACAGCTAGAGTGTCTAGGCCAAGCTGTTCTGAAGGAAGCAAATCAAACATTTTCTCTCTGCTTCCCTTGGCAAGATCTAACTGGGAAAACAAAATCCCTCACATTGAAAATTTTCTGCTGAAAAACCTATACTAGTCTGTTTGGGGACTTACTATTATTATTCTCTTCAGATTTCTGATTTATTTCAGTTCAGTCTTTGTCCTCCAGATGTGTTTCCAGGTATTGACTTGTGGGGGAGAGAGGCCAAGTCATGATGTCTCTTCCCCTCTTTCATAGTTTCTTCCAACTTGCGAGAAAGCTCCTTTGCTAGGATATGAGTCAAGCAGTGTCCATCCTCACAAGGCAGACTTTGTACAAACCATATCATCATTATATGTGCATGGGGAATATGGGGCTTCCAGGGTGCTGCTTTGAGCACAGTGTGCCACACCTGGGCTTACATTGCAATGGAGACATACCCTGAGAGTCCATTGCTACTGTGATAAAGTTTGCAGCATGGCTGACCTGGGTCGTCTGACTTGGGCTCATGGAACTAAAGCTGTGGGGCTAAAAACTGTGGTGCGGACATTTGTGTTCACACTGAAGCTTGGGTTAGGAAAGCCTTGCCCCTCCTGGTGTCTCAGAGGTTGGGCTTAAGCCCATATGTCTGCACTGTAATTTTATAGTCTTGCAGCCCAAGCCCCATAAGCCTGAGTCAGCTGACCCGGGCTTTGAGACAGGTGCCCTGGGTGTTTTAATTGCTGTGTAGACATAATCTTAGGACACATCTACAGTGCAATGAAACACCCATGGCTGGCCCGTGTCACATTAATCAGGGTCATGCAGCTTGGTGTGTAAAGTTGCAGTGTATATGTCTCGGCTCAGGCTCAGTGCCGTGCTCTAGGAGCCCAGAAGGTTGGGAGTGAGGAGGCCTCGGGGGAGGAGAGGAGCGAGCGAAAGGTGGACCAGCAGGCCTCAGCCAAAGAGGTCTGCTGCTTGTGCCTCTCCACCCCCTACCCCAAGCAAGTGGAAATGGTAAAACCGCAGTGAAGTATTACCCTGGACTCAATGGCATTTCTCCATTGGTCTGTCTGCTTTGGTGCAGGGACAAAAACACATCCTGCTGCATTCATTATTTCAAAGGGTGGTTTAGGATTTTCATTCTCAGACACGGTGCACAAAGCAGGACTCAATCCTTGGCATAAACAAAACGAGCTGCCCACAGATTCTGGCCACCACATCAAGCATTTGTTGTGAGAGCTTAGCCCTGTCCCTGTCCCAGAGGGAGGGGATCATCTTTGAGAGGACTGGAACACAGACCTATAAGCTCCTAACACCCAAACTTTCAGTAACTCTATTATCAGTGCCTGTGAGTGTAATTTAAATCATAAGAAAAACCACACTGGTCTCGATCAAAGGTCCATCTAGCTCTGTATCTTGCCTTCTGACAGTAGCCAATAGCAGGTGCCCCAAAAGCATCCCAACAAGGCACTACTGGGAGTTGAACCCAGGATTTCCTGTTTACAAGGCAGATGCTTTAGCCAACTAGGCCATGGCACCTGCCTCAGGGTAAGGTATGGTGTCTGCCCACACCTGACTCCCTGCCAACCCCCACAGGGGCCTGACAAGCATTGCTCGTGTTTGGATTCTGTAAAGCAGAGGAGCAGGTGAAGTTTTACTCCTAAGGTGTGTATGTGATTCTTTGCACAGGTCTACGCTACAAAATGAGGTCGGTGTAACTACAATACTTGGGGGTGTAAACAATTTACCACCCCCCCCGAGCAATGCAGTTATATTAAACTAATCCCAGTGTAGATAGTGCTGTGTCAACAGGAGGGCTTCTCCCATCAACATAACTTGGGGAGATGCTTGGTTAGTGAAGACCCAGAGAATAGGTGACCCATGACTCTTGCATTTGGGGAGGCTGGGCATAAGAGCTGGAAGCTCCCTAAAAGTGTGGGGGGGACATCGGTACCTGGACTGTGTCACTGCCCCCACTCTCCACCCCGCTCTTTCTCTTCCCTCTGAGGCCCCACCTGTGCTCCACCCTCGCTCCCATTTGGCCACTTCCCTCCCCCGCTCTACCTCTTTGGCTGAGGCCTGCTGGTCCACCTTTCGCTCGCTCCTCTCCTCCCCTGAGGCCTCCTCACCTGCTGCTTGTGCCTCTCCACCCCCTACCCCAAGATCTGCCCGCCACCCACACCTCTGTGCCCCCTCCCCTAAGACCACCCTACCCACCTCTTTCTTTGTGCTGCTAGAGGGCAGTGTACTGTGGGTAGCTATCCCACTGTGTGACTGGCCGCAGGGTGTTTTGGGAAGGGTTTGCAATGCCTCATGGGCCGGTACAACATCACATGATGCAGGTTTCTCTATCCCATTGTTCCATGGGCATCCTACTACATTGCCAGCTGCTTTTCAACTGCAATGTGCGTGGCGGGGTAGAGACTGTTTGTGTGTGGGGAGAGACAGTGTGTGTGTTGGGGAAGATTGAGTTTGTAGGCACACTGTCTCTAAGTACAGACAGCTGCTGGAAGCAACCAGTCCTGAGGCAGGGGGAGGGGGACATCCCCGATATCAGCCCCCAGTTCTCTCACTGACTCAGCTCAGCACAGCAGTTTGTGTCACATACACACACATGCACACACACACTGCTGCCTGCTTAGCTCTGTGTCAGGGGTGCTGGAACAGGGAGGTTTAGAGGGCCATGGCCCCACCACTCTTTACCGGCTGTTAGGACAAATGATGGAGGCGGGGAAAGGGTGGAGTCTTGGGGGGAAGAGGTGTTCTGTGGGTGTGGCCTTGGGAGGAGAGGTGGTGTGAGTGTGGGTCCTTGGGGAAGGGGTGTCACGGGAGCACCACAGTTCAGACAATGGTGCCACCCACTGTAAGGAAGCTTCCGCCGCCCCTGCTCTGAGTTCATAGTGTGGGAGAGAGCAGCATTCCATGGTAGTGATTTGCTCCCCAGGGCTCTGGCAGTGGGGCTCGGGAGGCAATTTAAAGGGCCCGGGGCTCCGGCCACTGCAGGGAGCCCTGGGCTCTTTAAATCACCAGCCTAGGGAAGCTGGTCCGGTCCTGCACAGTGTACCAGCTCTTGCTGGTATGCCATACCGGCTTACTTTCAGCTCTGGAAGGTCCTCACCTGGATCAATAACTGGTTAAAAGATAGGAAACAAAGAGTAGGAATAAATGGTCAGTTTTCAGGCTGGAAACAGATAAATAGTGCTGTCTGTACTGGGACCAGTACTATTCAACATATTCATAAATGATCTGCTAAAAAGTGTGGTGACAAAATTTGCAGATGATCCAAAACTACTGAGGATAGTTAAGTCCAAAGCAGACTGTGAGGAGTTAAAAAGAGATTTCACGAAACTGGGTGAAAGGGCAACAAAATGGTAGATTAAATTCAATGTTGATAAATGCAAAGTGATGCACATTGGAAAACATAATCCCAACTATACATATAAAATGATGGGATGTAAAATAGCTGTTGTAACTCAAGTGAGAGATCTTGGAGTCATTGTGGATAATTCTCTGAAAATATCCACTCAATGTGCACTGGCAGTCAAAAAAGCAAACAGAATGTTGGGAATCATTAGGAAAGGGATAGATAATAAGAGAGAAAATCTTATTGTCACTATATAAATCCATGGTATGCCAACATCTTGAATACTGCGTGCAGCTATGGTCACCCCATCTTCAAAAAGATGTATTGGAATTGGAAAAGGTTCAGAAAAGGGGTATGGAGTGTCTGCCATATGAGGAGAGAATAATAAGACTGGGACTTTTCAGCTTGGAAAAAAGATGACTAAGGGGGAATATGATAGAGGTCTATAAAATCATGACCGGTGTGGAGAAAGTAAATAAGGAAGTGTTACTTATTCCTTCTCATAACACAAGGACTAGGAATAACCCAATGAAATTAATAGGCAGTAGGTTTAAAACAAACAAAAGGAAGTATTTTTTTTCACACAACACACAGTCAACCTGTGGAACTCCTTGCCAGAGGATGTTCTGAAGGCCAAGACTATAACAGGGTTAAAAAAAATGAGCTAAATCAATTCATGGAGGATATGCTATGAGCCAGGATGGATAGGGATGGTGTCCCTAGTCTCTGTTTGCCAGGAGCTGGGAATAGGTGACAGGGGATAGATCACTTGATGATTACCTGGTCTGTTCATTCCCTCTGAAGCACCTGGCTTTGGCCACTATGGGAAGACAGGATACTGGGC
>NW_020682427.1:0-6193 GCF_002925995.2 Terrapene triunguis
GAGACTCTCCTCATTCAGTCAGAGCCCAGAGTCCGTGTCTAGATCACGTAGCTGCAGACGAAAGCTCGAAAGAGCCACTGGAGGGACCCCGACGGGCTCGCACCCCGGACGGGCAGGGCCCTTGTCAGACGCACCGCGGGCTCCCACATACAAGTACAGTAGTGCAATCTCTATCATGAAAGTGCAACTTACAAATGTAGATTTTTTTTGTTACATAACTGCACTCAAAAACAAAACAATGCAAAACTTTACAGCCTACTAGTTCACTCAGTCCTATTTCTCATTCAGCCAATCGCTAAGACAAACAAGTTTGTTTACATTTATGGGAGATAATGCTGCCCACTTCTTATTTATAGTGTCACCAGAAAGTGAGAACAGGCATTTGCATGACACTTTTGTAGCCGGCATTGCAAGGTATTTACGTGCCAGATATGAAAAATATTTGTATGCCCCTTCATGCTTCGACCACCATTCCAAACAGGGCCGGCTCTGGCTTTTTTGCCGCCCCAGGCAAAAAAGCCTCCCGCCGCCCCCTGCCCCCCGGCGGAGAGCGTGGCAGGGGAGGGCGGCGAGCCCGGCCGCAGCCCAGCTCTCCCCGGCCGGAGCGCCGCGGGGAGGGCGGGGAGCCCGGCCGGGGCCCCGCTCTCCCCGACCGGCCGGAGCGCCGCGAGGAGGGCGGAGAGCCCGGCCGGGGCCCCGCTCTCCCCGACCGGCCGGAGCGCCGCGAGGAGGGCGGAGAGCCTGGCCAAGTCTGGAAGCAAAATAATTATTTTGAAAAATAAAGTTAAAATAAGGTAAATTTATAATGTAATTTACCTGAAGCTTTGCTAGCTGTGCTGTGCGAGACACTATTTTGTTGTATGGATCAACGATTTTGGCTCTTATTCTATTAAGAAAGGAAATACTTTTTAGAAATGTAATATTGTGGAAAAGTTCAGAATTGATAAATACTTTTCATCACATGATGAAAGACATACCTGTCAACAGTACTTTGTAGAGCACTAATTCTAGTCTGCATCATTTGAAGGGCACCTGTAAAAAGAAAGGCATTTTACATACAGTCAATTAGAGCATAACTCATCTGACATAAAGTTGTAATTTTCCCACTTCCAATACATCTTTTTATATAAAGTGAAACACTGTATATTTAGAAACACACTGTACAGATCACAAGTCAACTAGTAGGTTATTTAAATGTATTAATCTATTATACACAATTTAGAGCCAGATCCTGAAGCTTTTTAGTCACAAGTAAGTCCCAAGAAAATCAGTGGGACTACTCATGGAGTATAATGTCTCCTTTAGTTGAAGGTACACATTACTCCTGGGGGAATTCTGCGCATCTGCGGACGCGCATAATTCATCTGTCTTGCATAATTTTGTATTTCCCCGCATAAAAAACATTTTGCCTAAGTGCTGCAGTTCAGCCTTTTGCCCACTCGAGGATGCTGTGGCACCAGAACAGCTGGCATGAACACAGTTGGCTGTTCTAATGCCACAGCAGCCTCTGGTGGGCAAAAGGCAGAACTGCAAAATGTTTTTTATGAGGGAAAATACAAAATTCTATGCCCAGTGGTGCAGAATTCCCGCAGGAGGAGAAGTTCATCACAGCACCTGCCCACGGAGCCAGGTTAGGACAGAGTGGGGCACACAGGGCTGCTTGGGGGGGGTCACAGACTGGGGTTCAGTATGGCTAGTGGGGGGACAGACTGGAGCATGGGCTCAGGAGCTAGTGGGGTGACAGCGATGAGCCTGGGGTTGAGGGAGGGAGGCTGCAGAGACCCAGGGGGATGAGGGGTGCCGGAACAGGGGCAGAAGTGCCTGACTAAATGGAGAAGCTTGGGGTCAGCCAGGGTCTGAAAGGGGGAGGCTTCCCAACACCCTTAACAATCCCACCCGCCCCCCAAGAAAAACCTCCCACCCACACCCAACACCCTCCAGGTTCTCTCCTAGGCTCCTTCCCTCTCCCTCACCTTTTCCGATACCCCTGACTCCCCCAAGCCTGTGCACTGCTTCTGACAGGTGCAGGAAATACAGTTCTGTATTGTAATTTAAATAAGTTACACAAAGTTCTGTATTAATATGCCTCATAAGGAATCTATTTGTCAAAAAAACAAATGACCAGAATCTTTTTTTTTGGGTCTGTATTGTTACAGACATACTTGCTGACAGATATTTTGAAATAAATTATCAAACTAATTGTAACTGGCATGATTATATTGTTATTATGACAAAATATGCAGAATGTTCAAATATTGCGTGCAGAATTTTTAATTTTTTTGGTGCAGAATTCCCCCATAAGTAACACATCCACAATTAGTCAATTCAGTCCGTGGTTCAAGAATACCCTTGGATTCTTGCTAATACTAAGCTCTCAATAGCTATATCAGCAAGTAAGGCTCTTTGACCTTTGGTTGGCTAGAGGAGACTCCATCCCATCCCGGCAGACAATGGCCTGGCCTCAGTTATTTGCACATTCCACAATTCTTGGCTAGGTTACAGCAATGCCATATATATATGGACATGAAGTCGTCAGCACTCAGAAAACTCCAACTACTACAGAATACTGCAGGGCACCTCCTCAGCAACAGAGGCTACCACAAACACATCAGACCTGTCCTCTACTCTCTACACTGGCTTCCCATAGAAAATAGTCAAGTTCAAGGTCTCAATCCTTATCTTCAGGGCACTCCCTGGCTTGGGCCAGGGTATCTAAAAGACCCCTTAAATCTCTGGGATGAAGACTGTCATCAACAACTACACTCCTCTAGAACAACTGAACTCTACAATGAGGGCAAAGTTGGTCTGTGTAGGAGACAGAACTTTCTCTGGGGCTGGTCCGAGACTGTGGAATGAACTCCTCCCGGAACTAAAGAGGATCACAAACCTCACCACTTACTGCTCTAAGTGCAAGGTGCATTTCTTTAACCTTGCCTTCTCTAATACATAGCAACCTTTTAAAAAACCACCTTCCAGAACGAGACAGTCCACTGCATATGTTTCTTCCCCCCAAGGAGAGGACGAGAGCACAAACAACACGTGACAGAAGTGTAGTCATATTGCTTAATACACTACTGGAAGGTGCTCTGATACTACGGTGATAAGTGCGGTACAAGAATCTATATAGAACACGGTGCTATTCAATGTGAGTAAAGATATCTCCATCTGAACCTTGCTGAAAATCAAATTATAAATCCTTCTAGACATGAAACCATAAAGGGCAAAATAAGTTTATTGATGCTTTAAAGTAACAACAGCTTCAAACGACAAAGAAAGAAGTCATATCCACGGCCCCGTGACTCAACATATTTTCAGTTCTGAACAAAATCAGCATTTATAGTCTGCTGCACTCCAAGAACACAGTTTGATGCCCAGCACGGCTATTCAGATAACACAGTTAGAACACAACTGTGGGAGTCTGGGGTTTTGAACTTGTCATGCTTAGCATACAGATTTGCCATGTAACCAATACGCATGTTTGAGCAATTGTAAGAGACAAGACATGTACAAAGGCAGAACTCACTTGGCATTGGCAAGAATACAGACAACCTGCAAAAATCATTAACTCAGAGAAGCCAATGCATAAGAGGAACCGAAAATCCAATCAAACAAGAACAAAGAACCGAAACATAAAGCCCATGTTCAGGTTGCTTTAGTTAAGAGTAAGTCAACAATACCACTATGAGCTCCTGTTAAGTTGGCTACGGAAATTACCAGAAAAAGGCCACACAGGGATATATTTTCCCTAACATGTTAGATAGTCATTTTAGCTGTTTCTTTTAAGAGGGCAAATAAAAAATTCTTGTTTGCTGATGTGTAGTTTATACCCTCTTCAAAACAAGAAAAGATTACAGAATCATTTAGCAGCAGGACAACATTAATCCTCAGTATTTTTTTTTTTAAATATTTTTAGTGTCAGGGAGGATATAAAGCAGGGATGGGTAAACTTTTAGGCCTGAGGGCCACATCAGGGAATAGAAATTATATGGCGGGCCATGAATGCTCACAAAATTGGGGTTGGGGTGCAGGAGGGGGTGAGGGCTCCAGTTGGGGGTACAGGCTCCAGGGGTGGGGCCGGAAATGAGTTCAGGGTGCGGTAGAGGGCTCCGGGCTGGGCTGGGGTGGGGACTCCGGCTAGGGGTGTGGACTCTGGGGTGGGGCTGGGGATGAGAGGTTTGGGGTGCAGAACGGTGCTCCGGGCTGGAATCGAGGGGTTTGGAGGGTGTGAGGGGGATCAGGGCTGTGGGAGGGGGTTGGGGCACAGGGGGAGACTCAGGGGTGCAGGATCTGGGCAACGCTTACCTCAAGCAGCTCCCGGAAGCAGTGGCATGTCCCTTCTTCAGTTCCTATGTGGAGGCGTAGCCAAGCGGCTCTGCGCACTGCACCATCCGCAGGCACCACCCCTGCAGCTCTCATTGGCCGCAGTTCCCGGCCAATGGGAGCTGCCAGGGTGGCGCTTGGGGCAGGGGAAGTGTGCAGAGTAGAGCCCCCTAGCTGCCCCTATGCGTAGGAGCTGGAGGGGGGCCATACCACTGCTTCCGGGAGCTGCATGGAGTGGCCCCCGACCCTGCTCTCCGGCTGGAGTGCCGGAGGGGGGCAAGCCCCAGACCCCATTCCCCAGCAGGAGCTCGAGGGCTGGATTAAAATAGCTGGCAGGCCAGATCCAGCCCGCGGGCTGTACTTTGCCCACCCCAATCTAGATCGTACAGTATAAACTTCCACCATAGACCAGTGTAAACTGGCAGAAGCCAAGCATTCTTCAGCACTTGTATAATTCACAGTGTATTGCAAGGTAAGGATAAACCAGGACCAAAACTCTGCAGAATTGACAAAGAAAGATTATGCTGGTCCGTCGCAGTTCCTCCAATATGGTGGCAGAGATGGGGATGTTCATGAATTCCCAGTTCTCCTACTGAGCTCACAAGTTCCACAAAAACCACAGCTCTGTAGCACCTTATTAGCCCAATAGTTTTTATTATTATTATTTTAAAGCCAAAGCAAAACGAAGAAGTTCAGACAGAAACTGTCAACTTAAGGTTTTTACTTAACATTTATCTTTACATTGCAGTTCAAAAGAAGAGTGAACTGAAAAGGATGTAGAGGAATATTCAAGTACTCCCAATTCAAACTACTTAACTGTATAAACGTAAAATACAATTACACATTTCAACAAACAACCTTAAATCTGCCAGCCACCCTCCATCTCACAGGGATACTCTTACTGTTCACAAATACTAAATATTCACACTTTTTTAGTCTTTGTTTACAAATGAATCCTCATATGTTGTATAAACATGTCAACTCTTCTTTCCTTCATGAATTGAGAAGTTCTAAACTGACTTGTTGACTGGGATTTTCGAAGACCTGTAACATTCATTACAATAGAGCAACAGTTCTACTATAGTTAAGATCAGCTTTCTGTTTAAAGCTTGACTGTTCTAAGTGGTCTAAAATCCATATGGTTAATTGGATTGCCTTGAAATGTGGTGTGCCTTAAGGGGGCAAAGGATACTGTCAGAAATTCAAATTTGGGCCCCCCAAGATGCAGACCCCATCAAAAACAGCTTTTCTGAAATGTTGCACATTCTGACTTTTTTTGCTCACAGATAGAGATCAAACCAGGGCTCAGATCATCATATCAGGGTCTGAAATGCTCAATAGTTACCCCAACAGAGTGCATGGCACTCACCACCCCTTTGGAGGAAATCAAACTAAATAGTATTGAAAAACTTCTTTAGTTCTTCATCATCATCACTTGTTGCTCCAAAGCCACAGCCAAGACCTGGTGTTGTCCCTTATCTTGAATAGCTACTCAGGAGTACGTGATGTTAACAGGGGGCACTTCATCAGGCTGTGTTCAAGTGTTTGCTTAGATTCTCCACACTCACATTTGGGGTCATTCCTCAGCTTCCTCTTGGTCATATCACCAGTCTTTGCTATCTCAGCTCTTGCTCAATTTAGAGTACGCCAGTGTTTTCCTTCAAGGTCAGTAGGGTGACCAGACAGCAAGAGTGAAAAATCAGGATGGGGTGGGGGGCAATAGGAGCCTATATAAGAAAAAGACCCAAAATCGGGACTGTCCCTATAAAATGGGGACATCTGGTCACCCTAAAGGTCAGTACCTGGATGGAGTTATTCTAAAATAACCAGGTTCTCCAAGATCATTAGCATTTCCCACCATTTTGTTACTCAG
>NW_020682428.1:0-1043 GCF_002925995.2 Terrapene triunguis
GCGTCCCCACGGGCTCCTGGCACCTCCGGGCCCCCCGACATTCAGCCCCTGAGCCACACAAGCAGGGACGCCCGGCTGACGCATTTCCCGACCACAGCTGGGTTCCTCCCACCGGCTCCGGCTGCGCAAGTGCAGCTGGGACGTGTCTGGCCGCAAAGAAGGGACGAAAAGTCACCTCATTTTCTCTGGGCTCGCGCCGCTTCCCAGCCGGGGTTCGGGCCCCAGGTCCTGCCCCGGGTCCAGAGCTCCAGACTAGCTAGCACAGCCGTCAGGGCTGGCCCCAGGGGGAGAGGGGCTGATTTCTTGTCTCGCCTTCGTGGGGGGGGGGGGTTGCCTCACCTCTGAGGTCGTCAATGCCGCTAACTCGTTTAGCATCGGGCGAATGGATTTTTCCTGCCGTCTCTCCAAGTCCCTCACTTCTTCTTGACCATCTGGACATCTGCGATGGCTTCCACACGCCTCCTTAACCACGCACACGTCCTTTGCGCCTCACCCCAGACAAGTGTACAGAGCATTTCGGACAGGGTTACGGTTTCCAAAGGGTTACATGGTTACCACAGGGGTTACAAAAGAACCATACCCAACTTCCTTTGCAATGCAGATAAGAGATAAGACCTTAGAGCCAACATTGTCATGAAAACGTCTCCTAAAACCAAAGGGGGCCATAATCCGCCATAAGGACCGTTCTGGTCTGTTCCTGCCTTAGCAGCAGTTCAGACACAGACAGCCTGGCTGATGCGTCTTTTCCAACGACCCAGGGTGGCCGGCAGAATCCAATCCAATCCTACCATACATGGATTTATTGAATACATACGACATCCTTCATTCTGAGTTATACAAAATACAAACATAAAATCCTACTACTGCAGTTAGAGCAGGTTGGCTGGGAGCCAGGACTCCTGGGTTCTCTCCCCGGCTCTGGGAGGCGAGTGGGGTTGGATGAATATGTTCCAAAGCCAGACGGGACCGTTTGGATCTCCTAACCTAGAGCTGTCAAGCTCCGGTAGCTACAGCAACTGGAAACTGCGAGCGAGGCCCAGGCG
>NW_020682429.1:0-2805 GCF_002925995.2 Terrapene triunguis
GGCAGTATAGGGGCATGGAGCTGGGTGGGGGAAGGGCATGGCAGTATTGGGGGGGCTGGAGTATGGGGAGGGGGTGAGGCAGTAAAGAGGCATGGAGCTGGGTGGGGCAGGCTAGGGGAGGCAGCTTAGGGCATGGGGGGGTGAGGCTGTATAGAGGCATGGAGGGGGCTGGTAGGAGGACACTATGGGGGCATGGGCAAGAGAGGGGAGGGAACCCATGGGGGCATGAAGGAGAAAGAGGAAGCAGGGAGTTGAGTCTGTGCTGCCCCCGCAGGTGGCTGGAGGCCATGTGGCTGACGTGCAGTGCAGGTAGTAAGGAGGAGTCAGTGTCATGGTCCTTAGTGACTCATGAAACCAACCTGTGTGACGGCTGCACAGCCTCTCTTACTTGTCTGTGAACTTACAGAAAGGGTTACTCCTGGGGTGGCCAACCTGAACCTGAGAAGGAGCCAGAATTTACCAATGTACATTGCCAAAGAGCCGCAGCAATATGTCAGCAGCTCCGCAACCCTGCTCCCAGTGCCTCCTGCCCACCAGCAGTTCTGCCAATCAGCACCTCCCCCTCCTGATCAGCTGTTTTGTGGCATGCAGGAGGCTCTGGGGGGGAGGAGCGAGGGCATGGCAGGCTTGGGGAGGGGGCAGGAGGGGGTGGAGTTGGGGCAGGGCCTGTGGCAGAGCCAGGGGTTGAGCAGTGAGCACCACAGGCACATTGGAAAGTTGGTGCCTGTAGTTCCAGCCCTGGAGTCAGAGCCTATACAAGTAGCTGCATATTAACTTCTGAAGAGCCGCATGTTGGCCACTCCTGGGTTACCCTTTCCCTGCTCTCACTCCCTGCAGTAACTTACATGTGCCAGGTGGATTTTCACTGTTTCCCTTCCAATTTTTTTTATATATATATATATATATATATATCTGTTCTAAAGCAAGCTCAGATTCAAACTCAAAGAGTGGCAGTGGTAGCCACACTGTGGGTTTTACACCTTCACATTGAAGATAAATTCAGCTTCTCTTCTGCCTGTACAGCCTGGTAACACGGTGGCAAGCTTTCACTCCTTGAAATGTCAATATCCCAAGGTTCCCCCTCATTCTGACTTGCACAGAACAGGTTCTGGCTTTTGACATTCATGGTGTTCCCACAATAATATTGGGACTGATACATCATTGCAACACGATACTGCAACATCATGTTGTAGCAATGCAGTGACTGCCTCTAAAGACATTGTTCTTAATTTGGAAACTCTAAACCACTGCCCTCTGCACAGAAAAGTTGATCCAGGAGGGTGCTGCACTTACTAGTGCTTTTTAGGCCTTGTCTACATTGCAAAATATAATGGTGTATAAACATGATTGTGAACATTTGAGTTGGATGACACAATACTAACCATGACTTGGAGGTCAGCGTAAGCCACAATAAACTCTGGTCAGCATAATGTCATCTACCTGACTGTTCACAATCATGTTCTCAAACAATCACATTTTGTTATGTAGATGAGCCCTTGGAGTCCTCCAGGGACCTGGGGCAGCTTCTTGGGGAAAGATGAAGCAACAGTGATTATGTCTTATGGAACCAGTCAATTATACAGACTTCGTTCTGACATGTATTTCAAACATTAATCTCTGAACATGTGCTGTTGGCACTCGTGAAGGATACAAAGAGCAGAAACTGTGACCTTGAGCTAATTCACCATTTGCCTCTATGGTTCTCTGAATCTTTTTTTTGTCCTTTTGAAGCTTGACATTGAGTGGGTAAATAACTCATTGCACAATTGTGGTTACTCAGAATACATGCAGGTTTAAAATTTGTGTGATGACCTTCTTGCATTAAGAAACAATGAACCTGAAAGGAATCCAGGGATATCTCCATCAAGGCTAAAGTTAAGATACCCCCAAATTTATTTAAATCATAGAATATCAGGGTTGGAAGGGACCTCAGGAGATCATCTAGTCCAACCCCCTGCTCAGAGCAGGACCAATCCCCAACTAAATCATCCCAGCCAGGGCTTTGTCAAGCCTGACCTTAAAAACCTCTAAGGAAGGAGATTCCACCACCTCCCTAGGTAACCATTCCAGTGCTTCACCACCCTCCTAGTGAAAAAGTTTTTCCTAATATCCAACCTAAACCTCCCCCAATGGCTATCTATACCGCATTCAATGCGCTTTAAGGTATTTTTGTACCACGGGTTCCCGCAGAGCGGTGTATTTAAGGAAGTTCTTCATCACACAGCACACAGTCAACCTGTGGAACTTGTTGCCAGGGGATGTTGTGAAGGCTAAAACTATAACTGAGTTTGAAAAAGATAAGTTAATGGAGGATAGGTCCATCAATGGCTATTAGCCAAGATGCTCAGGGACTCAACCCAATGCTCTGAGTGTCCCTAAACCTTTGACTGCCAGAAGCTGAGACTAGATGTTAGGGGATGGATCACTCGATAATTGCCCTGTTCTGTTCATTCCCTCTGAAGCATCTGGCACTGACCACAATCGGAAGACAGGATTCAGGGCTAGATGGACCATTGGTCTGACCCAGTATGACTATTCTTATGTTAGGGGTAGATAGGTGACTGTGGCCATGGGCTAGGTCTGTGGGAGCTGCTGTGGCATCTCTCAGATGTTCCCAGTACATTGTGTTGGTTCTGCTCTTTGGTAGCAACATCAGCCTGGCCTCAGAATAGATTCTAGGACTGGAAGGGACCTCGAGAGGTCATCGAGTCCAGTCCCCTGCCCGCATGGCAGGACCAAATACTGTCTAGACCATCCTTGATAGACATTTATCTAACCTACTCTTAAATATCTCCAGAGATGGAG
>NW_020682430.1:0-866 GCF_002925995.2 Terrapene triunguis
GTCTGGCCAGGGCTCCCCCGAGAACCCCCCTGGTCCCCTGACTGGTGGTGTAGCACCATGTCCCATGACTGACAGGTGCTCCCTCTTCTTGCAGGATCTGCACAACACCTATTTAGAGGGCCTGGACACCTTGCTCGGGTGCCTGCTCACCGAGACCCCCACCACAGACAAGTTGCAGCACCTCTTGGAGGTGAGTAGAATGGTAGGGTCTGGGGCGGAATTTCCCCTGAACCCCGTGGGAGGGCCGCAAAGGAGAGACTAGAAGAGTCACGTTTCCATTGTGTCCTCCCAGCTTGGACCCAAGCGGCCACACGTTCCCAGAGCTGTCAGTGCAGTGCCATGTTGGGACCCTTACGCCTCATGGGGCGGGGGCGCGGGGAAGCAGGGGAAGGAGCTGGGAGTGTCAGCCAGAGCTCTGCATGGCAGCATTACGCACTAACAGTGAGCACCAGACCTGGCTGGGGACTGAGAGACTGAAACCCCTGTGAGATGCAGGACATGGGCCTCTGAGAAAAGTCTCTGGCTCCTTTCTAGGGAGACCCTGAGATACCGGAGGAACCTCAGGGAATCAGCTCTTCTGTCCTAGGGACACTGCAGTTCCCGGAGGCATTGTCCTCACGGCCGCTCCATCCATCCTACCAAGGCTTTGCAGCCGGGGTCTGGGGTCCAGGGCATGTGCCTTGATCCTGACGTGCTGTTCATGGATCAGGAGTTCAGAGCAAATAGACCAGCCCCAAGATCGAACATTGTCCCAGCCTGGAGAGACAATGAGCTTGTGCCCAGCAAGACGTGGGCAGTGTCATGAACCCCCACATGAGAAGTCAGCTATTCCCCCTTGAGCACAAGGTCTCAGCCCCATGGGAGGG
>NW_020682430.1:966-1414 GCF_002925995.2 Terrapene triunguis
GCTGTTCATGGATCAGGAGTTCAGAGCAAATAGACCAGCCCCAAGACGGAACATTGTCCCAGCCTGGAGAGACAATGAGCTTGTGCCCAGCAAGACGTGGGCAGTGTCATGAACCCCCACATGAGAAGTCAGCTATTCCCCCTTGAGCACAAGGTCTCAGCCCCATGGGAGGGGGAGAGGCTCGTTTGTAGAGCATGTACGCCTGCCCGCTGACCCTCCCCTGCCTCCTTCTCCCGCAGCACGTCCATTTCTGGCTCTGCTCCAAAAACAGCCTGGAGAGAGCTAGAGCCATACGGAGCAGCGCTGCCCTGCTCCAGATTGCCACCTCCCTGCCTGGATTTGACGTAAGTGACCTTTGATCCCAGCATCCTGCAGAGTCAGGGCTTGAGTCAAGTTCCTCATCCCCTGGCTAATTGGTCCCCCTTGGGTCCGTGAGGGACTGCGTTCC
>NW_020682431.1:0-1431 GCF_002925995.2 Terrapene triunguis
CAAGAATCTGCCCTTTTCCTCCATGTTCTTCATTCCTGGAAAGAAAAGCAGCAACATGATGATGGGGTCTGAAGCCCCTGTGAGCGTCATGTACAAATTGGTGGCAAAAACCGAAGCTTACGGATTATTTCTCAACAAGGGTAAAGGACCTAAAGGATATTCCTCAAAGTGCTGGCTGCTCACTGGGCCTGGTCCATCTTGACTGACAAGGTTTCAGTCCCAGGAAACAAACCTGATCCAATACGTCCAGATCATTACACTGCAAGTGCCAACAACACCCACACAGTCGGCAATCAGTGACCACCAGAGTTCTCAGTGGAGACAAGGGGTGGGAATGTGGAGCTGCTAGGAAAGGAGCGTTCGGTGCTGGTGCCTAAGACATGTAGAATACCCTTCAATCAGGATGCGATTGACTAACACTCTTAATGACATTCCCAGCTGGCTTATAACAAATCCTGGCTCACTCAAGGGACAAAGCACCGTTGCAGCAGTAATGAGACCCAGCTAGAGATAACTGTTTCACAGGCTGGTACTGGAACAGAGCAGAGGACCTCTTACCGTCTTGGTGCTGGTGGTGGGGACAGCAGACATGGATGGATCCGATGTCTGAGATTTCGTGCTGGACGTTCAGAATACCTGTACTCCTCTCTCACCTGGAGAGTGAGGGACACGGTCACTGCACTATGTAACTAATGCTGAGATCAGACATGGCCACCTCGAGGCTGGTGAAGGTGTTGGGGGGGGGGGTGATGACAGGCACGGGGGTTACCTGGCGATTGAGGAGACCAGGAAGATGAAGGCTCCCTGCAGGCTGTTGACGATGGTGAATAAATACGCCATGACCGTGGCTGCTGGGCCGACTTGGAGGAGACCAAAGCTCCATGTGCAGCCCAGAATGAAGAGCTGGGCGATGGCTTTAAAGATCAGTAACCTGGATAAAGACAGATGGAGAGATCCAGTTACAATAACCCTATGGAGAGCAATTGGGTCAGGAGGATCTGGGCAGAGTGGGGTGGAGCTACTGGCCCCGGCTTTCCAGTGTGGGTCAGGGTTACTGTCAATGCAAACACACTGGAAATTCGTTCCAATGGATCCTAGATATGTTGTTCCCCTCCTGCAATTTCTCACTCCCGCCCGGTGCCAAGGACCTTCCAAACCAAGGCATCTGACCCTCCAGGATTGCTTTGTTGCCTTCTCAACTGTGGTCTTTGAGAGTGGACACATTTGTGCTGAGGGGGGAGAGTCTGTTTCTCAAGATACACAGGGTCAGGGCAAAGAATGTCACATTTATCTGTGTCAAGTATCAGAGGGGTAGCCGTGTTAGTCTGAATCTGTAAAAAGTAACAGAGGGTCCTGTGGCACCTTTAAGACTAACAGAAGTATTGGGAGCATAAGCTTTCGTGGGTAAGAACCTCACTTCTTCAGATGCAA
>NW_020682432.1:0-5528 GCF_002925995.2 Terrapene triunguis
CTCTGCTAGACTGAAGTGCCCATTATTAACTATTTGTTCCCCATGTAGATACTTACAGTCTATAACCAAGTCACTTCTTAACCTTCTTTTTGTTAAGCTAAATAGATTGAGGTCCTTGAGTCGATCACTATCAGGCATGTTTTATAATCCTTTAATCAGTCTTGTGACTCTTCTCTGAACACTCTCCAATTTATCAATATCCTTCTTAAATTGTGCACACCAGAACTGGACACAGTATTCCAGCAGTGGTTGCACCAGTGCCAAATACAGAGATAAAATAACCTCTCTACTCCTGCTTGAGATTCCCATATTTAGGCATCTGGTCACCCTATTTCTGTATGCATTTCCCCAGGTTTTTTTGTAAAAATCAAAACTGAACTGCCCCAGAAATTCTGGCATGTAGAATCATCGTGAAACTCGCATGGCTCCAACCCTGCCGATGAACCTTTAGATCCACTGAACACACTTCTGCCACTTCAGCTAATGGAGTAAGTGATGGCAGAGGCAGTAGGTTGTCATCCTATATGTGATAGATCAGCTCTATAGTTGGATGAGACACTTTTTTTGCCACTGGGTTTCACAGATCTCTGCTGACAGAAGAGGAACTGTGAAACTCAGGAATCCTGGGTCTATCCCAGGCTCCTGAATGGAGTGGTCTCTAGTAGTCAAAGACCCTTCTTCCCCGTCCCCTCCAGTCTATGTCTATCCTATTGC
Source organism: Terrapene triunguis (assembly GCF_002925995.2). NCBI lineage: Eukaryota > Metazoa > Chordata > Testudines > Emydidae > Terrapene > Terrapene triunguis. The sequence goes on from NW_020682432.1 coordinate 715, forward strand.
TGTCTAACCCGCCCCAGCTCCTCATCTGATTTCAACTGCCCCCCACTACCGCTCTGGATTCCTTGTCCCAGTTTCCTGGTCCCGTCTCACTCTCCTCTCTCCCCACCCCCATCCCTCAGATGGGATGTTCGTTCCAGACTGGCAAAATTATAAGGCTTCCCAACATTTCAACACTTCCCATTCTAAATTTTCGGTTGCTTAACTATAGGCTAGCTCCGCCTACAACAAAGCATATTCAGAACCTCTGATTAAAGGGATTATAAGTGTAGCAACCTCCATCATAGCTAGTCACCAAAGATTGAACCTGAGCCATCCAGACTTAGAAGCATGAGCTTCTACTACTTGAGTTCAAGATATAACTCCCTTAGCTGGTAGCTATACAGTTATCCTCTAAAAATCCACCAGAGGAGGGCACAAAACACAGGTTGGACAGTGAATTACAAAAGTGCCAAATATTATTATTAGACCTGCAATACTTTTCACAATGAACATCAGCGGGGGATAAACTGGGAGTTTAAGAATATTTGGAAAACAATTTTAGAATAACATTCAGTGCTGTGGTTTAAAAGAAAAAAAACCTGTTAAAACTCATAGCTTAGCAGTATTCAGTGTTTGAAAAAAAACAACTTTTAGGAGCTATGGGATACAAGTTAAGAATGTTGAAACGGGAAGATGTTATGCTTAGTTACCACTTGGGCAAGGCGGCGTGCTATGTAATACTTGCAAGATTTCACTGTAATGTTTTACAATATATAGCAGCGCAATGCTGATTCCATTGATATTGTTGAGCAATTCATGCTGATTTTATTTATTTCAGCCCACATCTTAATAGTTTTGAATACAAGATCACAATTTTCAGCTCAGTTGGTCTGAACATGCAGACCTTTAAAATTGCTGTGCTCTAAACTGTATATTAACTACAATTTTATAAACCTGCATGTCAGAGAACTGTGTGCCACTACTACTAGACAGTGGCACAAGGCAATTCAGAGTGAATCACAGAAATGTAGGACTGGAAGGGACATCAACAGGTCATCTAGTCAAACCCCTGCACTGAGGCAGGACTGAGTAATAACAACTAGACCATCCTTGACAGGTGTTTGTCTAACCTCTTAAAAAACTCCAATGACTGCTATTCCATAACCTCTCTAGGTAATTTGTCCAGTGCTTAACTACCTTTACAGTTAGGAAGTTTTTCCTAATGTCTAACCTAAATCTCCCTTGCTACAATTTAAGCCCATTGCTTCTTTTTCCTGCATGTCCTGAGTGGGACGGGGGTGGGTCCAGGCAGTGGGATTGGGGGGAGGGAGGTCGAGGAAGTTGGTGGGTGTGTGAGGATGGACCAGGGGAAGCAGGGTGGAGGAACTGAGGGGGGACAGGACTGGGAGAGTTGGGGGGGCCGAGGGGGATGGGACAGGAGTGGGATGGGGGGAGTAGGGTAGGGGCTGAGGGGAGCATGAATGGGACAGGGTAGAGAGCTGTGTAGAGTGGGGCGGGGCGGGGGAGACAATGGGGCTGGTCTGGGGAGGGTCGGGGGGTTGGGGAGAGCGACAGGGTCTGGAGGGGATGAGACAGAGTGGAGCAGGACTGGAATGGGGGGAAGTTGAGGGGGTGGGACAGCAGGGGGAGTGATGGGGGTGGGATGACGGGAGAGGCTGAAGAAGAGATTTGGGGTAGGGCAGGGACTGAGGGCAGTGGATTCGGGGTGGGAGGTACAGGGAGAACTGTGGGGGAGGCTGAGGGAACAGGGTCAGGGTGGGGGCTGAGAGCAGTGAGTCGGGTGAGATGATGGGGGGAGGGGAGGGACTGTGAGGGAGGCAGAGGGAACAGGGTCAGGGGGGCTGAGGGCAGTGGATTGAGGGTGGGGGCACAGGGGGGATACTGCGGGGGAGGCTGAGAGAACAGGGTCAGGGTGGGGGCTGAGGGCAGTGGGTCGGGTGAGATGATCGGAGGGAGGGGAGGATCTGTGCGGGAGGCAGAGGGAACAGGGTCAGGGGGGCTGAGGGCAGTGGGTCTGAGGGGAGCCCCCCCAGAGGGACCTGCCAGGGGGCCAGGTGAGCCCAGCAGTGCTTACCTGGAGCGGCTCCCAGGAAGCATCCAGCAGGCAGGTCCCTCCCAGTCCCTCTGGCCCCTTCCTAGGGTTGGGTCGAGGGGAGAGGGGCGGGGGGACTCTCTGCCCGATGACCGCTGCCTGCTGCCGGAGTCTACAGGCCCTGCCCCGCTGCAGCACGCAGGGGAGTGAGACATCCCTGCCTCTCTGTGTGCCGGGGCAGGGGCAGGGCTGTGCTGTGCTCTGCAGGTTCCTGCCAGCCAGGTGGTGGGTGCCGTGGGCTGGCGCCGCCATGCCGGGAGCTCAGCCGTGCACTGCCCCAGGGCCCAGGGAGGGAAGGTGAGTGGCGCCGGCGGCGCCTGCTTGCCGCAGTCTCCCTCATATAGGGTGACCAGATGTCCCGACCAATGTAAGGTCGCGACGTGGGAGAAGTCCCTTAAAATCGGGAGTGTCCCGATAATATCGGGACGTCTGGTCACCCTAGGGACAAGCACATTGGGGTTTGCATTAGACCCAACGGATGGAGCGAATTCCTCATGGGGCCAAATACTCCACTAGTGTAAAGTCACCGCAACTGCTTCTGCTAGACGCGAGTTACTCCGGATTTACACCAGGGAGGCTCTGGCCCTTTCAGCAAACTGGGATGTTTATCGCATTAATGCAGCGGAAGGTGAGTAGTTCATTATAACCCATTTGGGGCCCCTGACCGGGGCGTCTCCGCCCTTCACAAGCGGTTATTGCCTTTATCCCCACAACACTGCCGGGAGCCTGGGGAACTGTCACAGCCCCTGGTTCAGAGAGGGGAGACTGAGGCAGAGAGAGATGGAGGCTGGGATATGGAAATGGGCCATTCAGAGTCCGGGTGGGGCTGTGGGGCAGAGATCACTCAGCGCCTGAATAAACCCCACTGGCTGAGCCTGGGAATGTGGCACCGCCAGGACTTTCCATAGCGGCTCGTGGATTGTTTTCACCCAACAGACATGTGGAAATCACAGCCCGGCCTCTCCGCTGGTGTCAATGGGTGGAGCTGAGACATCCCGACCCACAATAAAGTTCCACAATGTCATAGAGTCACCATGGAGATAACAGACCCCGCCCCTCAGCCCTTGATCACATCACTCAGCCCAGTGCGGGCACTCAGGGCATTGGGGACAGTCACGTGACAATGGGTTCTAAGATAGGGGTCACTGAACTCGCTCAGAGAGAGGCTGATGGAGAGTGAGATGCTGAGCTGGGCTGGAGAGAGGTCGGGGGCAGGAAGGACAGAGAACATGGCTCCCACTAAAATAGGCGCAGTGCTGCCCTCAGCCTCCTGTGAAAGTCCCACCCTAAATTACGCACCACATCAATTTTAAATGTTAGGACTCCCATTACTCTAAACAAGCTCACCTTAATTGTATCTGGGACTCAGACAGAGTGTCACATACACGGCCCTCGCTCTCCTTCCCAATGCTCTTGTCTCCAACAGTCTGATCCGAAGGCCATGAAGAACAAGGGGTGTCCTGCACTGACACCAAAACCCGTTCTATCAGGCCGTGGGAAGGTATTTACCCCATGGGCCGCACAGGGGCTGCAGAGCCAAAAAAAAAAACCAACCAACTGGGCACAATGGAAGGGTCACCAGGCCAGAAATAAAGTCAGGTTTTACGTCTCTAATTCCCAGACAAGATTCCCGATTGCCCATCGCTCCATAGTGTCTGTGCAGCTCGGTTCATTTCAGTCTCCCTTCAGCTACACTCAGTTGCACTGTCACATACAGGGCAGCGATTCTGAGAGAAAACTAATGGATCGAGGCAGCTCTCTCTGCTTCAAAAACCAATCCAGCCCAGACTGTGATTTGGGCCCAAGGTCGCTTGTTAAGGACCTGTGTGAATGGGTGTGGGAATATTAGTGGTCACAGGAGTGAGTCCGAATATGATGAGAATGGAAATATGAGTGTCAGTGTGAAAGGTAATAGAGGAATACAGGTGGGAAAGGAAATATTATTATTGTCCCTCAGTATTCCATCCTGAGGATAGGATTTTTAAAACCCTCAGCCTTCATGACACAACAGATCTTTAAGCATAAAAAGGAGAAAGTTACCATCTACAATTTATTATTAATTATTGGTGGTGGTTGAGTGGGCGGTGGTTGTGGTCCTAGCGCCTAGGGTCTCCAATCGTAGGTTAGGATCCCATTGTCCAAGGCACGGGACAAACACAGACCATAAGACCTCTCTCTACCCAAATGAGTTTACAATCCGAGTGTAAAAGGGAAGTGGAGTCTGAGTAGAAATAGGAATGTGAACACGAATATGAATATCATTCGTAAATACTAATCTCCCTTCAGTGTTTCCTGATTCCACCCTAAAGAAAAATTCCCAGACACGCCACTCGCGGCCCACTAATGTCAGGGAGGCTCCACTGCGAAACCTTAACTCTGTCCTCAGACTCCCCCCCCCCCAAGCTTCTCCCACCTCCACCCACAGGCGGGCCCCAGACCTGGCCCAAAGCACGAGCCAGGCTTGCTCAGATCAAGTTCCTAGTGTCATGGATCATTTCAATGTAGCCGGTCACTGCCGGGAAGGGAAAGAGGCTTCCATCCCAAATCCCTCCCAGCACCCTGGGAAATCTTCCCTCTCCAGCGGGTGGCCCAGCCCAATGGATCCCTGGGACACGACCTCTCCCAAGACACTGACCCCCCTGATGGGACGTTGCATGGCCCCTGTGCGTGGAACGGGGCTCCAGAGCTGAGTCCCCCCAATCCCCAATGTCACCTCACAATA
>NW_020682433.1:0-2151 GCF_002925995.2 Terrapene triunguis
CCCATCGCTCCTCTGGCCCTGCCGTGCCACCCCCATGACCCCCACCCACTCCTCTGGCTGCGGATGCCGGCCGCTATGCTGCGCCCCCCTGCTCCTCAGGCCCCGCCTGCCATCCCCCCGTGGCTGCCGGCCACTAGACTGCACCCCCCCTGCTCCTCCAGCCATGGCAGCCGTCCGCATGCTGCGCCTCCTCCCTCCACCTCCGGCCGCGCACCCGCCTCCCACCCATGGCTGCCAGCCACGCTGCGGCCTGCGGGCGGCTAGCCTGCGCTCCCCCCGCACTCCTCCGGCCGCGCGCCTGCCGCCCCCGCATGGCTGCCGGCCGTGCTGCGGGCGGCCAGCCTGCGCCCCTCCTCACTCCTCCGGCCGCAGTTGGAAAGGCGCAGCTTTGGGCAAATTTGCTGAGGGGAAGCGGCTGCTTCCCCTGCACCCCGCTAGCTACGCTACTGGGTCCAGACTCACAACCCCTCCCTCCCCCCGCCCATGCACACACACCTACTCTTCACCCTGCAAGACTCACACTTCCCCGTTAACCCACTTTTTCTGGGGGGAGAGGAGCTCCTAGATACATAGATTTTAAGGTGAAAAAAATCCATTCTGATCATTTTAGTCACATCTCCCGCATAGCAGAGGCCAGAGCATTCCAGCCAGTGATTCCCCCCTCAGGCTCATCGCCCTAGGGGGCTGGTGAAGAAGATACCCTTTGGGGGAGCTCAGTGAAACTGTCAGGCCCCACTCTCCGGTGTGGGGGTCGCTGTCTCTATCCCAGCCTGGTGCGGAGATGAGGCCACAGCAAGGAGGGTAGGGAGGTTGGAGAGACAGCCTGCCCCACGATCACCCCACAGCAGCGTCCAGTGGGGCTGGGCCCGACTCCCTGCTCTGGCCCGTTGGCTCTCCCTACACTCAGATTTGCTGGGCGTCTCCTCCAAATGAGTGGGGGTTCAGCCGTCCAACCACCCCCAGGGGACAAAGAAGAGGAGGGCTAAGGAGGGGTAAAAAGGTCCCCAGCCCCACATACGGTGAAGGTGCGATGCTGGTGCCAGGGTAAAGGGGTGAGGCGCCCTGTGGGGGGTTCCGGGGTGGGCCCCGGGGACCGGAGCGACTGAAGAAGGGAGAGGGGGGTTGGTGTAGCCAGGAGCTGGGGGCATTCGGGCTGATGTGTAGGGTAGATGGACCTGGGTGTTAGGGTCCGCAGAAGGGCACTGGGGGGAGTAGGGGTGCTGGAGCAGTGGCAGGAGGGGCTGGGGTGAAGACAGAGGGAGGTGGGGGGAGGGAAGTGGTTTGAGGATGGTGGCGTAGGGACGGTTTTCAGAGGTGGGTTTATTGGGGAATGGGGCTGGGGAGATGATGAGCATTGGCGGGGGAAGGTCTGGGTGGGGGTGAGGGGCATTGGGGTGGAGGGGGGTGCTGGCTGGGGACTGCAGGAGGATTTTGGGGGGTCTATGGCAGAGGGTTGGGTGGGGGGCTGTGGGAGAGAGTTGGGAGCACTGTGGGAAGGGGATGGGGGCTGTGGGAGGGGATTAATTGTGGGGTCTATGAGGGGGGTTTAGAGGGGGCAAAGGGTGGTGGGGAGCTGGGAGCACAGGGAGCCATGTGTCAGTGCCGATGGCCGCAGCTGGCTGTGTCTGTGTCTGTCTCCCTCCTCCGCAGCCCCTTCCCCGTCTCCTCCCCTCCCTCCATCTCACTCCCCACACCAGGGACAGGGCTGGCGAGCTGGGCACTGGACATGCTCAGGACGGACTCTGCCCGCAGCACCACACCAGGCCACGGGGACGCTCCCTGCTCGTCCTGCTGCTGGGCAGCCAGGGGGCTCTTGCCAAGCGGGTGGCTCGCTCAGATCTGGTGGGGGGTCAACCCCCTCTAGCCCTAGCCCATCTTTGGCAACACCGATGGCTTGTCCCGGAGCTAGAGGGGATCTTTTAGAAGGAGGCATCCAGTCCTGATTTAAAGACTCCAAATGACGGAGAATCCACCACAGCCCTGGACAAACTGTTCCAATGGCCAATTGCCCTCGCCATTAGAAACATGCCCCTTCTTTCTAGCCCAAATTTGTCTCCCTTCTGCTGCCAGCCATTGGCTCTCATTTGCCTTTGTCTAGGAGACCGAAGAGTCCCCGGCAACCAGAAACACCCTCCCCTGTACGTACTTCTA
>NW_020682434.1:0-2448 GCF_002925995.2 Terrapene triunguis
GGCGCCCCCTAGAGGGGAAAGGCCCCGTGCCCCATTCCCTGCCCCCCTGAGCCAGCCGGTCCCCGCTCTTGCACTGCTGCTCCGCAGGACTCCTGGGTTCTCAGGGAGCCGGCAGTCACTGGGCTCTCTCTCCTCGGCAGTACCTGCTGGACCAGACCGACGTGCTGGTGGTCGGGGTGCTGGGATTACAGGGCACCGGCAAATCCATGCTGATGTCTCTGCTGTCGGCTAACCAGCCTGAAGAAGATCAAAGGTACGGGGGGTGGGAGGGGGCTTTGTGGGTGGGAGGGGGGGTAGCAACTGGGGAGGGGGCATGCTCGGGGTCTGGCACGTTCGGGGGGGGGGATGGGCGTGAATGCTGAGTGGCCAGGGCATGGGGGGAAAGGGGGAAGTTGGGGTGGGATGGAGGGGGGTAGGTGGGTGGGGGGTGGATGTGGGTGCTGGGGGGGCACCGGCAGTAGGGGCAGTGGCAAGTGTTTGGGGGGAAGGTGGGATATTGGGAGACAGTGGGGAGGTGGGCTGTTGAGGGGTGTCGGGTGGGGGATGGGCATCAAGAAGCAGGTCAAGGGGGCACATATTCTCCTTCCTCCATCCCTACTGACCCTTCTCTGTCCCCCCCCAATCCCCCCCATCCCAGGGCCTACGTGTTCCGCACCCAAAGCCAGGAGATCAAGGAGCGCGGGGGGAACCAGACCAGCGGCATCGACTTCTTCATCACCCAGGAGCGCATCATCTTCCTTGACACCCAGGTCCCTGCCCGCCCCCTTCTCCAGGGGACACCCCCCTCACGTGGCAATGGGCATGGAGATCCTGGCGCAATACTGCCTTTGTCCACCAGGGGGCATCACCACATGACTCCACCATTTGTGACTGCTGGGCCTGCCGAAGTTGGTCTGTGCCGGCCCAGCTTGTTACCCTGACGAGCTCAGTTCTCAGGACGAGGCCCCCTGGGCCGGGAGCAGTAGGGGGTCTATGTGGCACATGGGTCAACGGGGGCTGATTGGTGTAAGAGTGGGGATGGCTGACTCCCTGGCTGTCTAGCAATGGGGGATCTCTACGGGCTGTGGGTGGATTCCCCCATTGGCCAAGGCAGGGTTACGGTGGGGTGATTCAGTGTGTGTGTGTATCGCCCCCTGCTGGTGGGGATGAGCCCTGCTCCGTGTGTGTCCCTGTGAGCACCTCGCACGGCTCTGGACAGTCGGACGCTGTAACGCTCCCTGCCCCGTGTCTCCTTCCAGCCGATTCTCAGCCCTTCCATCCTGGACCATCTCATCAACAACGACCGCAAGCTGCCCCCCGAGTACAACCTGCCCCACACCTATGTGGAGATGCAGGTAGGCTACTGCCCCCCACCTCCCATCTGGCCCCAGGTCGGGCACTGGCTGGCTCACTGGGACAAGGAATGAGGAATGGGGCCTTGCGCCTCTAGGGGGCGCTGACTCCAATCCGGCCCCAGGGTGAGGGGGAAGGAGGTGGTGGGTAGTGGGATACACAGCAATGATTGGTTGCTACTATTTGGGGGGGCATTCGCTTTGCTGGCCGGGTCCTGGGGGGAGATCCCACCCCAGAGACTCCTCCTTTGACAGCTGCTCTGCTCCCCGCAGTCCCTGCAGATCGCAGCCTTCCTCTTCACCGTCTGCCACGTGGTCATCGTGGTGCAGGACTGGTTCACCGACCTCAGTCTGTACAGGTGAGAAGGCCCCTAGCAGGGTGGGGAGTGGGGCATGGGGCCATTCCCCTCTGGGGGGCGCTGGCTCCCATCCAGCCCCAGGGCTGGGACTGGCTGGCTCAGGAGGGTGGGGAATGGGACATGGGGGCCTTTCCCCTCTAGGGGGCCCCAGCTGTCTTCTAGTCCCAGGGCTGGGACCTGCTGGCTCTGGAGGGCAGGGAATGGGACACGGGGTCTTTCCCCCTGGGGGGCGCTGGCTTCCATCCAGCCCCAGGGCTGGGACTGGCTGGCTTGGGGCAGGGGGATGGGAAATGGGGCACGGGGTCTTTCCCCTCTAGGGTGCGCCAGCTCTGATCTGGCCCCAGGCTGTTTTGGGGGATGGGCTCCGGGCTCAGCAATTCATGTGTGAATCAAGTTTGCCAGGTCTCAGCCCCGTTCCCAGCAGGGACAGGGAACCCCCCCTGCCCCTCCCACAGGCACTAAATGGCCCCGGGGACCCAGGCCCCCCACTAACCGCAGCTCCCTGTGTCCCCACGGCAGGTTCCTGCAGACGGCCGAGATGGTGAAACCCTCCACACCCTCCCCCAGCCACGAGTCCACCGGCTCCTCGGGCGCCGACGAGGGCACGGAGTATTATCCCCACGTCGGTGAGCAGCTGCTGCCCCCTGTGGCACAGCGCCCCCTAGTGCTGTGCTGGGGCATCGGGACCAGCCCTGACTGCCAGGGAGAGCCCCCCCACCCTGCTCCCTGCAGCACAGCGCCCCCTAGTGCCAGCCTGG
>NW_020682435.1:0-8618 GCF_002925995.2 Terrapene triunguis
CACGTTGACGGAAGCAATCTATGTAGAAATCCAGTCTGTTGTTTCGAACGTCCGGAGGAGTCCACGCAGAATCCTTTTTTTTTGTAGTGCTGGTAGGGGGGATTCTGTGGGTTAGCATGCTGTTCAGAGGTATGTTGGAAATATTCTTTGAGTCGGAGATGTCAAAAGTAGGATTCTAGGTCACCGCAGAACTGTATCATGTTCGTGGGTCTGGAGGGACAAAAGGAGAGGCCCCGAGATAGGACAGACTCTTCTGCTGTGCTAAGAGTATAGCTGGAAAGATTAATAATATTTCTGGGTGGGTTAAGGGGTTAATTGGCCTCTCAGAGTTGGTAAGAGAACTCCCACCTGTTCATGCTCTCTGTATGTGTGTATATATATCTCCTCAATATATGTTCCACTCTATATGCATCCGAAGAAGTGGGCTGTAGCCCACGAAAGCTTATGCTCTAATAAATTTGTTAGTCTCTAAGGTGCCACAAGTACTCCTGTTCTTTTTACAATATATCTGCTAACATGACAGCCGAACTTCACAGAAGGGAACTTTCTAGTTACCTCTGTAAAGAGAAAAAAATAATAACAGAGGCGTGTGTCAGCAAAGCCCAGAGTGACCTACCTATAATTTCTTCAGCAACATACATAGCACATATGTGCTAAGATTCTCACTCCACACCCATTGTACTGTCATAATAGGGTCTTAATGGAACTGGTCCAAAACATTTTTTCCCATGGAAATGTTTAAGTTTTCAGCCAAAAAACTTCAAACGAGAGATTTTGGCCAAAAATTGGAGTTGCAGTGCCTCCTACCCACCCCCCGCCATGTGCACCCCAAATAGCTGCCCACTTGGCTCCCTGCTGCCTGTGTCTGCAGCTGCTTTTACACAACTGGGAGCGTCTCTTGCACTGGAGGGGAAACAGCCCTCCTCCCCCTACCCAAAATGACATGGCTCTGCCCGGTCATCCCTTCACCACCCAACCCAGCTCCAGCCCCCACTTCCAGGCATCCCCTTCCCCATCACTGAATGGGTCTGGAGGAGGTGCAGGGTCCGGACTGCTCCATCTCACGGGTGTGACTTTTCATCCTCAACCCAAACCTGACACTTGTCATGGGGTTCTGTACCCAATACATCCCAAACCCGATGCCTGTAGTCAGGTCCCATCAGGTTTGGGTCAGGCACAGGATTCTACTCCAGTAGAACTATGGGATTACACAATTTTACAACTTCTCAAAGCAGCCAGGTGAGACAATACAAAGACATACAATGCTACATAGACTTAGCATATTTGCAGGGTGGGGTGTAATAAAAGAGGACAAGACACACATGAATAGAGAAAGGAGGGAAGGAGATGACTGGGGACGGGGAAGGGAAAAAGAGGAGGGGGCAGGCAGAAGGGAGGTCTGGCATTCTTTGAGCCATCTCAAAGTTTTTAACCAAATATATCTAGTGGGACCAAATTTCTTCAAATACATTTAATTGCTCTCTATGACAATAGGTTATTCTTTCTGTGGCTGTTAACTCAGGTGCGAATATCACTGGCCTGCTCTTGCATTTTTGCAAAATCCTCTGTGCGGTGATCACTGCAGCCCACAAAAACCAAAGTCTGTGTGGTGGGGTTAAACCCAGCGTAGCAGGTGAATAACCCAGGATACATTCCATGTACCCACATTTACCCTCAAACACACAGCAGGTAAGGGGCAAAATCTGGCCTAGGAATAGTCTTATTGGTTACTTATGTCTCATTTTGACTATTGTTCTGATTATATTATATTTATTATAAAATGTTTTGGGAGTGATATAACATAATATATAAACATTGGGCCCTAAATGACTTGCCCCAGATCCCACAGGAAGTCTCTGGCTGAACCGGGAACCGAACCAGGCTGTCTTAAGTCCTAACCACTGGACTGTCCTACCACATCAGACTATTCCCTGAGCTCAGTGTGGGCAGAACACCTGCTTTTATTGCTACCTGTGTGTTGCCTCGTGCTCTCAATGCAATCCATAAAAAAAAAGCACCATAGAAATGTCAGGCTAGAAGGGACCTCAGAACAACATTGCATTCACCCCCCTGCACCGAGCACCCCTAGACCATCCCTGACAAGTGTTTGTCTAACCTGCTCTTAAAAATCCTCCATGGGTGGGGATTTCACAACCTCCTTGGTAACCTTCTGGTAAAACGCCTTATGGTAAAATTACAACAAATCTAACCCCGGTGAGGCTGACTACTGAACCCCCATCGCTCCCTGTGCATGGAACTCCCATTAAAGCGAGGACCTGTACTTCAGACAGAAAACAGCTCCTTGGCTTGGGATTTCCAAAGGCAGTTCTAGGCATTAGGCAGCTGCCTCTCCTTGGGAGCCAACCAAAAGGGACATGCCGGTCTAACACCCTATTCCTCAGAGGAAGAGTCTGTCAGCTTCGGCTGATGAGTCCTCCTGGGCAGAGGAAGAGAGCTGAAATACTCCGGTTCTATCCACAAACAAGTCCTTAGCCAGCCAGGAGAATAGTGCCTTTCTCAGAGGTAAGCCCCGGAATCCAAGCTGGCTTGGCTTCTAAAAAAGCATGACAAGGGAAGATCTAGGAGTAGAACGGGACGGTACTCACCCCACTTAATGTGAAACTTCTTCGATGTGGCAAGGGGTGAAAAGCAGGGCAGAATTTTTGGCACTACCTTTCACTAGCAGGGACAATCCTTTGTGCTGGAATTGACCTGAGACTTGAAGCTTGCCTTAAGCTTCTTTCCTGCTTTCAGCCAGGAATCACTCATAGTGAGATATACAGTCAGAGCATTTTTATATCTATCGAAGGGACACATGGTATTTCTTCTTTCCCCTCTGCTACCATTTCATTTTCCACCTCCTTCTCTTTTTCTTCTTTTGATGATGATGAAGCTCTGGGGTTCAATGCAAGTAGGTCACTGGTGAGACCGTTACTGAGATACTGTATACATTGGTGGTCTCCACACCTCAAAAAGGGTATTAAAAATGTGGAGACGGTTCAGAGAAGAGCCACCAAAAATATGTGAGGACCGGAAAACCTGCCTTGCAGTGAGACACGAAGGAAACTTCACCTGTTTAGCTTATGCTCAAGGAGGATAAGCGGTGACTTGCTCATGGGCTGCATGGAAAGGCAGTTTCTGACAGTAGAGGGCTCCCTAGCAGTCAAAGATCCAATGGCTCTAAATTGAAGCTAGACACAGCCAGGGTAGAAATACGCCACAAGTTTTAAACAGGGAGGGTAATTAAACATTAGAACAATTCAACTAGGGGTGTGGTAAATCCTCCTACTCTTGGAGTCCTTACATCAATAGTCAACATCTTTCTAAAAGATATTTTCTAGCACCTCGAACAGGGGTCCTGTTCCATGACTAGGGCTCCTACACGCTACGATAAATAACAGTAGCTCAGCCTCATTGTATTGGGGATGAAACTCTCTGGTCTGTGTTTTCAGACTGGGTGGTCACAGTGATTCCTTCTGGTCTTAATATCTATGAAATATCTATTTAGTAGAGAAGTGTTGAAAACAGCCCTGTTAACCCTTAGGGCATGCTGCAGAGAGGATCTATGTGACAGGTTTGGGAAAGGGTGAGGGAAGGGGCCCTGTGATGGAATATACTGTATTTGTAGACTGGGTTAATTTATTTTACCTCACGGATGTCTCTCTCTACTGCTGGGCAGTTCCTCCTATGTGGATTGTGAGTTCAGTGTCAGAGCACCTAAATCCAGATTTTTAAAGGTATTTAGGCACCTACTGCGATTTTCCAAAACATCTTGGTTCCTCACTCCCATTAATTTCAGTGGGTTTTAGGTATCTAAATACCTCTAAAAATCTGGGTCTTTGATCTTATTTCTGAGTATTTTCCCCCTATTTGAAATTGAAAAAAAAAATAAACATGAGACCCCATTGCAAATGCTGTTTCATCTAGACTGAAAATTTTCATGCAATGAATCCATTTCAATTAAATTTCTGTTGTTGTTGGGTTTTTTTTCTTAATCGGAATGGAGCATTCTGATGAGGTCAGAATAGAATGTTTCAGTTCTCCATTATGGAATGACTTTTCATTTCAGTTTTTGTATCTGATACGACATGAGATGATACAGTTGAAACCAGAATGAAATGTTTCATCCAAATGAACCATTTCAGTTGACCCAAAATATATATATTTTTTTCAGAATTTTGTTTTGTGAAAATTTCACCTTTTTTTTCTGGTCCGTTTTGGAATGGAAACATTTGCAAAATGCAGAATTTCCCATGAAACAAAACCTAGGATTCCTGCACAGCTCTCATACCAGACAGCATGCCCCCCCCACTAAATTCATTCCATTTTGGCTGTGACACTAGGGCTGGAGTTAATCCAGAGGTAGAAGTAGAAGCTTTGGAGGTGCACCAGTGACACACAGAGCCAGTCAACCTACCACTGCCTAGTGCTCCTGGTCCATTAGTATCTAGGTTTAATCAGCTCCAGGGCACACCACAAGATTCATTGATTATCCCAGACTTCTTCATTTTGCCACTGTTGCTATGGAAGCGAATGTGGCCTAGTAAGTAGAGCACTAGACTAGCATTCAGGAGACCTGAGTCCTGTTCCCAACTCTGCCTCTGGCCTGCTGGGTGATGATAGGCAAGCCACTACCTCTCTCTGTGCCTCAGTTTCTCCACCTTTAAAATGGGGGTGATGACAGAGACCTCCTTTATAAAGCACTTTGAGATCAACTGATTCCAAGTGCTATAGAAGAGCTCAGTGGTGTTATTATTAATACAATACCCGGCGCACTGGTTGGAGGAGAAGAGACCTCGGTGGCAGGGCCGGCTCCAGCTTTTTTGCCGCCCCAAGCAGCGGGGGAAAAAAAAAAGATTAAAGCCACGATCGGCGGCACTTCGGTGGCAGCTCTACCGCACCGCTTTTTCAGCAGCAATTTGGCGGCCGGTCCTTCCCTCCGAGAGGGACTGAGGGACCCGCCGCTGAATTACTGCCGAAGACCTGGACGTGCCACCCCTTTCCATTGGCCGCCCCAAGCACCTGCTTCCTGCGCTGGTGCCTGGAGCTGGCCCTGCATGTGGGGCTGGAGCAGGGGTTTCTCACTAGCGGTTCTGTGTCCCAAGCCTGCACAGGTCACTGTGAGGTCTGTGTGTCTATGTTTCCTTGCTCGCTGGCCTGTAAAGCACAGAGCAGAAGGGTTTGATTCCATCCATTGAGAACTTGAAGGTTTCAAGCTATAATCAGGTGAACAGAGGCCAGGGTGATGGGACAATGACTAATAATAATAATGTCAAAGTTCTATTCTATATAGATTCGTACACTGTGCTCATCACCATAGTATCAAGCATCTATATGCTTATTAATTTGCTATTAGTAATCACTTGTTAATGCTGAATTCTTACTTTGGTGTACAGTGGCAATATCTTCGGGGATGGGTTCTTTGTAATATCCTTTGGTACTCCACCAAGACACAGGCAGCTGTGTAAATGTCTTTGAAAAATCCTGGGTGTTACACAGAACATCTTCGTAACAAATGCCAAGATTCATTGGCCAGATCAACAAGTTATCTTCCAAGTTAGCCAGAAAAGCAGATGGGAATCTCTGTAATAAAGCCAGAGTGTCTGCCAGGGTCAGTGTCTCAGTGGGTAGCAGGAGGGACATGCAACAGCGTCAGGCACCAAGAATCCCGCTGTCAAGCATGATTCAGAGAGGGGAAACTTTATGGGCCTTAACATCAACGGGGACAGGCAAAGAGCTGCCTGGATAGACACAGACAGCCAAGCACTATGCCTGCCCGAAGGAATGATGCAGCTTCACACTTCCCAAATGTGAAAATTGCATATTTGGGATGTTAGACAATGACAGATCTCTGCTGATGGGAACAATGCATAAACAGAAGGAAAGCAAGGAAGGTCTCCAGTGTAACTGCATGTTCTCTGTCCTTTGTGCTCCTCTCTGCTGCCCATTCCCTTATTCTCAATTAAAATTACAGCAGTCTGAAGAACTAAATGTTGCTAAATATTTTCTCCATCTGTTTTGTTTGCTGCTTCGCTAAACTGTGGCTAGTAGCTGGAGAATGTGCCATTGATCTTTGAACGCTTGCTCATTTCCACCCAAACAGGGAGCAAATGTCCAGCCACGAGAAGGTGCAACAATTTCCCCAGCATTCAGTCCCATCGAGTTCATTCCAAAGGCACAGAACAAGGGCAGGGAAGATGCAGTTCTTCTGGCTCCACATGCTGGTTCATCTGGCTCCACGGCTTGATGGATTGTAAAGCTTTTCATCCTCTAAACTGATTGTTGCTGGCTGAAATCTATCCCCAGGGACCAGCAAATGAAAATTATCAGCATCAGTTCTTGTTGTTAGCAGGTGTAAAAGGATTTGGTTGGTCTTAGTAAAATGTTCCAAATACCTTGTGGGTAAAAACTAATAAGCACTGAATTGGTCAAAAACAAAGCATCATGATCTGATTTGCAGAACTGGTTCCAACGGTTAGAACTACAATGGTGCAAATAATAGATTTTTGATGTGCTGGCAGTTCCAAAACAAGAAACAAATTCAGGATAACCTGAAAACAAAATTATTTGGAATTTTTTTGCAAACCAAAAGGGCAAATGTGTTGTGTTGAACAAAATGTTTTGTTTTACCTGAAATAAAATGTTTTGTTTTGATTTCAAGCACTTTTTGTACATTTCTGATTTTTTTTTCTTAATTGAAGAAAATTCCAAAACAAAAATTCATGTCGACCCAAAAAATCAAAATCTTTCATTTTGGAAATGTCAGAAGGAAACATTTTTCTTTTCTTTTCTTTTATTTTCTTTTCAAGATGAACAGTTCAGAGAAACAGACATCAATTTGCTAAATGTTTCTGTGTTGCTGTATCTTATCTGCATTTTTCAACCTCCCCCCTCCCCAAAGAAAAAAGTTTTGGCTGAAAAATATCACCCATCTCTGCCAGGAATGAGCAAATTTCGAAGGTAGTGTAGAAAACTTTATACTGCCTTTGACCATTCAAACCCAAATACAGGACTTCAGCCTCTCATGAGCCTGTCTTTAAAACATGTATTTCTGTACTTTAGTTTAAATCTGTACCCTCAGCTACATAGGTTATAATAAGATCCAAAGAGAGAGAAAGGTCTGATTTTAAGACCAGTAGGGGACATTACAGCCTGTGTTATGCAGGTCAGACAAAATGATCCAATCTAGCCTTCTGGGCTTTGAAGCTAGGTATAAAATCTATGAATTAAAATCACTGACTGAGGGCTCCTGCATAATGCAAGGCAGAGAATTTTTCCCAGTGATTCTTGAATTGATCCCAGTAACTAGCACTAGTAAGAACATTTTCCGTCAAAACATTTTTCGTAGAAAATGGCTTTATCGTAGATTGTGAATTTTGCCAGTAGAATTCCTGTTTTTATAGAAAATATTCAGGATTGTGTGGAAAATGTGAAAAACTAAAACAATTTTTCTCTTTTTGGCAACTGAAACATGAAAAATATCTGTATTTTGGACTTCCAATTTTTATTTTTTTCTGGAAAAAAAGATAATTTCCCAGACAGCTCTAACTAATAAGTTGTGATTGAATTAGGTCATAATGTTGGAGGCCCTAGAAGATGAATCCATGGTTTCCATTTTCTGGATATCCAAATCCCATTAATTTTAATGGGAATTGAGCATCCACCCTCCTTAGCTGGTTTGCAAGCACTTTATTTAAATTTTCAGTCTCAGTTGGATGTATTTTTGCATTTATTAAAAAAAGGTAAATAAATGACTTTCATGCCTTGTCTTCCCTGATGCGGGTGACTTTGTTCACTCCCTCTGCTGATGAAATACGCCAAGCCATTGGACAAGGGAAATCAGACCGCAGTAACCGAGTTCATCTTCGTGGGATTCTCCCGGCTGGTGGAGCTGCAGGCGCTGCTCTTTGCTATGGTTCTGTCCATGTATGCGGTGTCCCTGACGGGGAACGTTCTCATCACAGCCGTCATAAAAGCCAACCCGTCCCTCCACACGCCGATGTATTTTTTCCTCACCAACCTGTCCCTGTTGGAGATCTGCTACACAACATCCATTGTGCCCAAGATGCTGGTGAGCCTGGTGTCAGAGAACAGAAGGATCTCACTATGGGGTTGTGCCACACAGATGTATTTTTTCACCCTCTTTGGCATCACTGAGTGCTGCCTCCTGGCTGCCATGGCCTATGACCGCTACGTGGCCATATGCAACCCGCTGCGCTACACCCTTGTCATGAGAAAGGGGGCCTGCACCCAGCTGGCCGTAGCCTCCTGGATGGTGGGGATGCTGGTGGGCTTGAGCCAGACCAGCTATGTCTTCAGTCTGACATACTGTGGGCCCAACAGGATCAACCACTTTTTCTGTGACATCCCACCCCTCCTGAAACTGGCCTGCGGGGACACCTCCATGAACGTGTTGGCCGTGTACCTGGTGGCTTTTCTTTTCATAACCTCCCCCTTCACGCTCATCCTGGCCTCCTACCTCTTCATCATTGCCTCCGTCCTGAGGATGCCATCAGCTGAGGGGAAGCGCAAGGCCTTCTCCACCTGCTCCTCCCACCTCATCGTCGTCTTGCTCTTCTATGGCTCCGGCATCATCACCTACCTCAGGCCCAAGTCCA
>NW_020682436.1:0-9674 GCF_002925995.2 Terrapene triunguis
GCCAGGACCCGGGCAGTGTGAGTGCCACTGAAAATCAGCTCGCGTGCTGCCTTTGGCTTGTAAGTAGCTGAACCATTAATTTTATCAAAGGACACTGAGCTGGTTTCCCCAGTCAAGCTGTCTGGAGTGGTTCACGAACGTGAGTACCAGTCTCAGGGCAGACTGTTACAAACCAGGGCACAAACCCCAAACTGGTTGTGTGATCTATACTTAGATTTCACCAACTAAGCAACAAGTGTAAACTCCTCAAGCACTATAAACAGCCTTGACATGGAGTCATAGGCAGTCCCCTCCGGTACTCCTCTATCTTGCCACCCAGGCAAGCCTGCCTTTGCGATAAATGGTCCATTACACCAAAAGTCACAATGATATTCAGATTACTCCCACTCCCAAAGGACCAGTCACTTACCTCAGGTCAATTGCACCTCAGATCCTATGCCAAAGACGATGCTTGTAGCCAATCCCATAATAAATTAAGTAGAGATTTATTAAGTAAGAAAAAGAAATGAGTTATTTACAAGGTTAAAGCTGGTAAACATACACAAATGAGTTAGTCTTAGGTTCCCAAATGGTAATACAAGCTGCTGTAGCATGCAAGCTGTGTGTGTCCTTTAGGGCTAACCCAGGCCACACACTGGGGAACTCTTGCTTAGAAATCTTCACCCCGCAGTTCAAACAGCATAGAGACCCAGTTTCTTCTTGTCGGGGATTTTTATTACCTTCCTCCAGAATTCAAACTGAGGGACAAGTCCCCCTGCATGTCTCCTCTTCATGGGTGTCGGGAGAACACTCAAAGTCTTTTGTCCTCTGATGCTCCACAATGGCTTGTCTAGTGTCTGTGGGCCTTCTTTTGTTGGACAGATGACATTTCTTGTGGAAAACTAGTATTTTACACTTGGTAATGCTTCTCTCCTGTCTGTGGGGGGTTACAGTTTCAGAGCAAACAGTTAAATACTACCTTATAACATGGGATACAGATAATATAAGTGAAATGAGTACAGGCAGCAACTCACAAGCATATCGAAGTCTAAACACATTTTTTTAACAATGCTAACACACAGGTGAGCCAGACTGGTTTCCAGCTATGCATTTTGCAGTGTTCGGTTAGGCCTAGAGGCCTTGGCATGAGCTGGCACCTGGTCTGCCAGCATCACATCCTCATCTTCACAACACTTAATTCAGAAACCTACACAGAATCTTTCCTGCTTGTTTATTTTTGATTGTCAGATGTAGATCTGTCCCAGAATTGTTTCTTGGGTTGCAAGCATTTGTGACTGCGGCAGTAATCCTTCCTTGTTAGTCTAGATACAGGATACACTGGACTTGGAAGTGAAGTGCCACGTATCAGGCAGTGGTGCTGAAACTAGGAGTTCTGTCGCAACCCCAGCTTGAAGCAGTAATAACAAACACCAGAAACATGGTTTCCATCATCAGCATCCCCACTATAAAAATTGTTCCAGCACCCTTGGTATCAGGCACCTATCATACCCTGCAGGAAGGGTGAGGAGTTGCGCTCGTATTTGACTTGATCTGATCTTTTCCTGTGAGGGAAGATACACCAACCAGCAAGCTGGCTGAGCCTGCTTGAGTGGCTGGAACGGGTCTAGTTTCTTTCGCCCTGTGACTCCTGGGGCAGTCTTATTGCCACTGCTCTGCAGCCTGATGCAATTCTGTGGCCATGTTTCATAGGCTCATAGATTCTAAGGCCAAAATGGACCATTGTGATCATCTAGTCTGACTTTCTGTATAACACAGGCCAGAGAACTTCTCCAAAATAATTCCTAGAGCACATATTTTAGAAAAGACAGACACCCAATCTTGAGTTAAAAATTGCCAATGATTAAGAATCCACCACAAACCTCAGTAACTTGTTCCAATGATTAATTATCCTCACTGTTAAAAATGTACACCTTATTTCCAGTCTGAATTTGTCAAGTTTCAACTTCCAGCCATTGGATTGTGTTATGCCTTTCTCTGCTAGACTGAAGAGCCCATTATCAAACATTTGTTCCCCAGGTACATACTTTTTAGACTATAACCAAGTCACCCCTTAACCTTCTTTTTGTTAAGCTAAACAGATTGGGCTCCTTGAGTCTATCGCTATAAGGCATGTTCTGTAATCCTTTGATCATTCTCATGACTCTTCTCTGAACCCTCTCCAATTTATCAACATCCTTCTGTATCTGGATAGACTATTCCAGCAGCGGTCCCACCTGTGCCAAGTAAAGAGGTCTGCTCTCTGCTCCTACTTGAGATTCCCCTTTATGCATCCAAGGATGGCATTAGCTCTTTTGGCTATAGTATCGCACTGGGAGTTCACGTTCAACTGATTATCCATCATATCCCCCAAGTCTTTTTCAGAGTCCCCGCTTCACAGGACAGAGTCCCCCAGCCTGTAAGTATTGTCTACATTCTTTGTTCCTAGATGTATAACTTTATATTAGTCATATTAGAACTTATATCATTTGCTTGTGTCCCGTTTACCAAGCAATCCAGGTTGCTCTATATCAATATGATCTGTGTTCATTATTTCTCATTCCCCGAACTTGCGTGGCACCTGCAAGCTTTATCAGTGATGATTTTTGTGTCTTCTTCCAGGTCATTGATAAAAATTTTAAATAGTCTAGAGGCCAAGAACCAATCCCTAGGGGAGCCCACTAGAAATACATCCATTCAGTGATGATTCCCTGGTTACATTTACGTTTTGAGACCTATCAGTTTAACAGATTTTAATCCATTTAACGTGTGCCATGTTAATTTATATCAGGAGTCGGCAACCTTTCAGAAGTGGTGTGCCGAGTCTTCATTTATTCACTCTAATTTAAGATTTCGCGTGCCAGTAATACATTTTAACATTTTTAGAAGGTCTCTTTCTATAAGTCTATAATATATAACTAAACTATTGTTGTATGTAATGTAAATAAGGTTTTTAAAATGTTTAAGAAGCTTCATTTAAAATTAAATTAAAATGCAGAGCCCCCCGGACCGGTGGCCAGGACCCGGGCAG
Source organism: Terrapene triunguis (assembly GCF_002925995.2). Lineage (NCBI taxonomy): Eukaryota > Metazoa > Chordata > Testudines > Emydidae > Terrapene > Terrapene triunguis. The sequence goes on from NW_020682436.1 coordinate 3,008, forward strand.
TGTGAGTGCCACTGAAAATCAGCTCGCGTGCTGCCTTTGGCACGCGTGCCATAGGTTGCCTATCCCTGATTTATATTGTTCTGTTTTTTTGTAATCAAAGTGTCATGTGGTACCAAGTCAAATGCCTTACAGAAGTCTAAGTATTACAGCGCTGTTACCTTATCTACCAAACTTGTAATCTCGAAAAAAGTCAGATGGGTTTGACAGGTTCTATTTTCCATAAACCCAAGCTGAATGGCATTAATTATATCAACCTCCTTTAGTGCTTTATTAATTGAGTCACTAATGTGTCATTACTGCCATGACATGATGACCCTTCCTCTCAGGTGCCAGACTTCTCTTTCTCTCAGTACATTCCAGCATGAGCATTATGCAATATATTATGGATATTACATGTTCACATCATGACACCAGTTTTCCATTATGAGCAGTCCAGTTTCTGATTCCCTTGGTTATTAACACTCATAACATTCATCCTCCAGTAGTATATCTGTAACCAAAGCTCACTCAAACAGTTCTAAGGTATAGTTTCCTTTATGGAAAAATGGCTGAAAGGTTGCCATGGAATTCAATTATGACCATCTCTGGGAACAAGGCATTTCTGTCTGCAGAACACGAGATCAAGTGGGGCTCAAGCCTGATGGTCTTGAGAACAAGGTATAAAACATACACCTCTTTGATGCCCCTCCCCAGGATCAATGGTTATTTAAAATGTATCCTACATACATAAGGTCACTCTGACCTGAAGGAAAAGAGAGAGAGAGAGAGAGCGCACTACCATTTTGCTCAGCACATAGTTGCAACTAGGGTGACCAGACAGCAAGTGTGAAAAATCGGGACAGGGCATGGGGGGTAACAGGAGCCTATATAAGAAAAAGCCCCAAATATCGGGACTGTCCCTATAAAATTGGGACATCTGGTCACTCTAGTTACAACAGTGATAAGTGCTATATAAAGCCATAAGGTTAGACGGGTAGATCTAAGTAGGTTCTTATACCATGTCCATCACAACCTTGAACCATACCACCCAGGGTTTCTCTTTTGCCCTGAAATTTATTCAAACACCTCCCCCTACATGAATTCATCTACACACCATCACATCCGTCCCTTCCCAGCCCACTCTTCCATTGCCAAGCCATTCCCAACAGCTCACAGCTCAGTTATTCACCCTCATCTATTACCCCTCCCAAGTCACACCTCCCCTGCTCATACCCACTGCCCTCTTATCCATTCCCTCACCTCACAAAAAATCTAAGGGCCTAATTCCCAGCTCTGCTCTGGCTGCTTTGTGCTCCTCTGGCAGTACATAGAGGTTGGAAAGTTGGCTTACCTAGCCAATTAAGGGGTAAGAAGAATATTTGGTTGATATAGAGCTGGGGTAATGGCTCTATGTAACCTCCTACTGCTAGTGTGCGGGGGCGGGAGGGCACACCAGAAGGAGAAAAAGGGTTTAGCCAGGATGTCCCTTCACCCAGGGATAGGGTTGCCACCTGGCCAGTTTTTGACTGGCTTGGCTGGTTTTCCTAGTATTTTACCATGTGCTGATCAGAAGCAGTAATTTGCCAGGTTTGTTGCTGTGTGGCCACGCACGCAGCAATCTTAATTAGTGTTTGTGCACATCATGGCTGGGAGTGGGCCATGGCTGCCTGGCGGGCACCCAGGTCCCACTCTGTGTGCATGCAGCATTCCAGGGGCAGATACAGCCGGTGAGGAAACAGCACCCTAGTCCCACCCCCAAACCCATCCAAGTCTCGCGGAACTTTCCAAGAGCTGAGCCTCTCCCCAGGGTTCCCCAAACTCTAGGATTTTGCTTTACCCACAGACCAGCCCTGCCTCTCCTGGGATCTGCTCCCACCCATCAAACAGCAGGTTTTTCTGTGCTTCAGAAGTGGCAGCACTACCCAGTGACTCGTGGCTGCTGAAATAGCCCCTGGGGCAACAGAGTGAATCTCTGCGCACCCCACCAGCCCCAGGAGCGGGGAAAAGCAGAGGTGGGTTAGAGCTACACGACTTTTACTCCGCCTTACCCCACTACATCTTGTGTAGCTTATACTCTAGCTGAGGATCTAGCCCAAAATGTCTAAAGTCACAAGTAGTTTTTAATGCTGGACTCAGTGCTTTCCTGACTAGGGACGAGACCCAGATTTATAGAGGTATTTAGGCATTGCTGTCCTCAGCGTTGCAAGTCTAATGGATTTAGGAGCTTACGGGGCTGTCTTCACATACAGTGCTGCAGTTGCACTGCTGTAATGCTTTGGTGAAGATGCTACTATGTTGACGGGAGAGCTTCTCCCATCAGTGTAATTAACTCACCTCCCTGAGAGGCAGTAGTTAGGTCAATAGGAGAAGCTCTTCCATTGACACAGCACTGTCTACACAGGGGGTTAGGTCAGGATAGCTGTCTCTCAGGGGAGTGGATTTTTCACACCCCTGAATGATGTAGATATACTGATATAGGTCTGTAGTGTAGACCTGGGCTATGCCTCTTTTTAAAAATGGATTAGGAGACAACCCCTTTTGAAAGTGAGACTTTGGCCTGGTCTCCACTACAGATCTGTATTAGTAGATCTACATTGCTCAGGGGGGTGAAAAATCCACACCCCTGAGTGACACAGTTAAACCATCCTATCCCCCCAGAGAAGACATGCTAGTTCGGTGGGCGAATTCTCCCATCAACCTAGTTACTACCCCTTGCCGAGGAGGGAGATTACCTATGCTGATAGGAGAACCCCTCCTGTCAGTAGAGGTAGTGCCTTCAATGAAGCGCTACAGCGGTGCCGCTGCAGAGTTTTAAGTGTAGACAAATCCTTAGGCATTGCAACGCTGAGTAACTGCAACACCTAAATACCTACAAAAACTTGGGCTTTAACCACTTGCTTGATTTTAAGCATATATTTATCTCTGGCTTCAATGGTTTGTCAGTGGGTGCTTAAGTGATGTTCTGAATAGAGACCTTTGACTTCCATGACCCAGCTTTAGTGAAATCTCAGCTCTCTGTCATTTATTTTTGTTTGGTTTTGGGTCGGGGGTGCATCACACTGGGTTTGTCATAACATTCCACAAAACCAACCCACAAGCTGGTGTCACCATCATTCCACATTCAAAGAAACACATTTAGAACAGAAACAAAATATTTTGGCCTCAGCCTCCAGCGCTAGCCCTAGACTTTAGGGTTAAGGCTCCACCAAGCAATTCCCCAGCTAGCTCGCCTCCAGCCCTCTGCATCCAGCCCTAGCCCCAATACCCCCACCCCGCATTCCAAACTAGTTCCCTGCTGAGACCACAATCCTTTCAGCAATGACAGAGGGCTGTGTGATTTTGGCTCATGAGCCTACAGTGTAAAAATGGATGAGAATCGTGACCCCTTCAGAAAGGGGCTCGCTGGGAGGTGAGAGCATTCCTATCTGCCATTGACTTCACTGGGCATGGCTACACTTGCGAGCTGCATATGGGCCAGAGCGGAAGCCGCATTGTAGTAGAAGACCCTCCCTTCTTCCCTCAGCAGCGAGATATCTTCCAGGACAAACTCCTGTGGAAAATGTGGGGACAGTGTTCAGTATAGGGTCCCCCTGCAGCTGTTGGCTCTCCCCAAGGTACAGAAACCAGAGGACAGTACAGCCATGAAACAATCTTTCCCTCTGACCCTGTGCTTACTCACCATTTTGGGGCTCCTGTGGGTTATGTGCGCTCGCTTTGGGACGGGCAAATTATGCTATTGTGTAGACTGTGCTTGCCCTCTTTAAGTACGGGGGAATCATTCCTGTGTCTGGTGTGAACCATGCTGCCTCTGTTAAGTGTTGCATTTTGCCTTTACAGATGCAACCTTGAGATCTCAGCCGTCCATGTTATCACCGTCCGAGAGACTGTAAAGACTCAGGAAGAGGCCACGTAGAAGCAAAGAAGACATGCTGCATGAAGTAATGCAGCAGTCACTTAACAAGAAGCTAAAAGCGCAGGAGTGGAGGGAGAGTGAAAGGAGGATCCGCCAGCAGAATGCAGATCACCGGCACAAAAGCGCGGAGCTCAGGCAGCAAAGCACGGATCGGCTGATAAGCATCATGGAGCGCCAAGCGCACTCGATCCAGGCGCTCGTAGCCATGAAGGCGGAGCACTACCGCGCCTGCCCCCCTTCAGCCCTTGTCCCAAAACTCTTTCCTTTGTGCCCCCGTGTCACCTCCAACCCACTTTCCCCAACATCTGGGTGTGATGTTGCACTCTATATGATTTTATGAAAATATGCTAATGAGTATGAATATAATGTAACTGGAATATGCTTCATGCAAAATGTCTCTTGTAAGATATCATTACAAAGCTTATAATCTACTGAGTGTGGTCATCCTATTTGTATAAATGTACCACTTTTCTATCTGAAACTAGAAATATAAAATATAACTCTGAGGGCCTATTGTAATTATGCAAAGTGTAGGCCATTAATGGTGGTTTGGAATCTTGATGGCTCCCATTAACTAGGACAATTGTCTGTAGATGGCTCTGTTTTACTTGCAACAGAGAGTCCTGTGGCAACTTTAAGACTAACAGATGTATTGGAGCATAAGCTTTCATGGGTGAATGCCCACTTCAGTGGCATTCACCCACAAAAGCTTATGCTCCAATACATCTGTTAGTCTTAAAGGTGCCACAGGACTCTCTGTTGCTTTTTACAGATCCAGACTAACACGGCTACCCCTCTGATACTCTGTTTTACTTGTTAGTCTTTCTGTATACATGTGCTGGCAAGTGGGTAATGAAGTTTTACAGTGACATGTGATCATGTCACCTGAACTGGAATCCATCTTTAACCTGGTGCTTTTCCATTGAGAAGGAGGGGTGGGAACCCAGAGAGGGACAAAGGATTCCCGCCTTATGCAAAAGATATATAAGTGGGGGGGAACAGAACAAAGGAGGGCCATCATGAGAAATCCCCTAGCTACCACCTGAGCTGGAACAAGGGCTGTACCAGGGGAAAGGATTGTGCCCAGACTAGGAAGGTGTCTGTGAAAGAAACTTATTGAAACATCTCTGAGGGTGAGTTTAATCTGTATTCAGTTTTATTACTGTTTTAGGCTTAGATTTGCATATTTTATTTTACTTGGTAATTCACTTTGTTCTGTCTGTTACTACTTGGAACCACTTAAATCCTACTTTCTGTATTTTATAAAATCACTTTTTACTTATTAATTAACCCAGGGTATGTATTAATACCTGTGAGTGTGGGGGGGGGGGAGGAACAGCTGTGCATCTCTCTCTATCAGTGTTATAGAGGGCAAACAATTTATGAGTTTACCCTGTATAAGCTTTATACAGGGTAAAACAGATTTATTTGGGGTTTGGACCCCTTTGGGAGTTGGGCATCTGAGTGTTAAAGACAGGAACACTTCAATAAGCTGCTTTCAGGTTAAGTCTGCAGCTTTGGGGCAGGTGGTTCAGACCCTGGGTCTGTGTTGGAGCAGACTGGCGTGTCTGGCTCAACAAGACAGGGTGCTGGAGTCCCGAGCTGGCAGGGAAAGCAGGGGTAGAAGTAGTCTTGGCACATCAGTTGGCAGTCCCCAAGGGGGTTTCTGTGATTCAACCTGTCATACCGGGTTCTTATCGCCAGCAGCTGCTTCCAACACCTGTAGCTTCACCACCCAGCCCTGAAAACTATGACCCTTACCCACTGCACTCAACCCCCATCACCATGCAGTATAGCCATCCTGAAGTGCAGCACTCATTGCACAGCACTCCAGACAGGAAGGCTGAGTATGATAACAGGACATATGCAAATCTGTGATTGTACCGTTCCCCACCTCACCCCCTTTCCCTTTCTGTTTCCCAAGCAGTTGTGTTTTGTGACGTTGTGCAGTCTACATGGTTTTATAAAAATATAATAGTAAGTCAATATAATGTAACTGGGATAGATTTAGAGAAAATATGGTAATAAGTGATATAATGTAACTGGGATATGCTTCATGCAAAAGGTCTCTTGTAAGGTATCATTACAAAGTGCATAATCTACTGAGTATGATCATCTAATTTGTATAAATGTACCACTCTTGTATCTAAAACTAGAAATATAAAATGTAACTCTGAGGGCCTATTGTAATTATGTAAAGTGTGGGCCATTAATGATGGTTTGGAATCTTGATGACTCCCATTGTCTGCAGATGGCTGTTTACCTGTGAGTCTTCCTGTATATGTGTGTGCTGGCAAGTGAGTAATGAAGTCTTGCAGTGACATGTGATCATGTCACCTGAACTGGAATCCATCTTTAACCTAGTGCTTTTCCAGTGAGGGGGGGGTGGAAACCCAGAGGGACAAAGGATTCCCGCCTTATGCAAAAGATATATAAAGGGGTGGAACAGGAGAGACAGGAGAGGAGCCATCACGGAGAAGCCCCTAGCTAACACCTAAGCTGGAACAAAAGCTGTACCAGGGGAAAGAATTGTGCCCAGGCCTGGAAGGTGTCCAGTCTGAGAAAAACTTACTGAAGCATCTCTGAGGGTGAGATTATCTGTATTTAGTTTGATTAGGCATAGATTTGCGTATTTTATTTTATTTGGCTTGTGACTTACTTTGTTCTGTCTGTTACTACTTTGAACCACTTAAATCCTACTGTCTGTATTTAATAAAATCACTTTTTATTTAGTAATTTACTCAGAGTATGTATTAATACCTGGGGGAGCAAACA
>NW_020682437.1:0-5082 GCF_002925995.2 Terrapene triunguis
ATTATAATTTGTAAGTAAGGTCTGAATGAGTTCTCCTCTGACAGCTAGTGATGAGCCGGGCTATGGAGGGGGGAAGGCATCAGGGCCAGTCTGTATTTATATGAACACACCTATTCTGCCGGTATCCAGCAGACAAGCTGTGTTGCCAAAGTGATCAGATTTGGCTGGTGTTGGGTTACAAATCACTTTTAATGAATGTGGGACTAATGAAATGTTATCTTTATTGAATGAGTAAAGGGCAGCACAAGTGTACTTGACCTGTCCTGAGGAGGGTGACGTAAGTGCTTAATTTGTGCCAGGGCTGAGCCCCGGCACATGTAGTCTTGGCAGGTCATAGCTCTGGGCCCTATGGACTTGCCACATCAGTTATGAAAGTAAAAAACTTGCTTGAGCCCTGACACATCTTTCATTACAAATTAAGCACTGGTCACACCCTCAACTGAACTGCACTTGCTAAGAGAGAGTGTGATGCAAGATCTCGGTGGAGAGAGAAAGGGATGGGGACAAGCATTTTGCTTGGTGGTGTGGGCTCCGCCTAATACTCACAGCACTATTTGACCTGCCCCTTCCCCTGTTTAAAGATAGAGCTTTTTAGGCTACATGGAGAGTCTTTGGTGTGTTTTTTTTAAGTGACCACTAGAGCTGAAATCACTGATAATCAGGTCTAAGTGCTCAAACCTGCTGTGGGAGAGCATTTCAATGGAAGAGATAGCTCAGCCTGTACTAGCAGTGAGGTTCCCTTACTGAGAGATGAAATCACTGAGAGCTGGGTGGAATCTCAGAAGACTGATTCGCAGAGGTCACAGTGCCAGGTGGCAGCAGAAGGTGACAGCACAGGGCCATCAGAGACAGAGCAGTGGACTGAATGGTGGCACGATGCACAACAGTTGCCATGCTGAGTGACCTGAGTGAGTGATGAGTGGCTGAAGGAATTGAGCAAGGTGCCTTCTGTCCCCTACCACCCAGAGTGGGAGGTGAACTGATGCAAAAGCACCTCTGAACTCTGGGTCTCCACTGACCAAGGACAACAACTATGAGTGGGGTTCAGTGGAGGGAGAAAGGAGGGGCACATTAAAAGAACATTTGTTTGTTTTAGTAACTTTGCTCCAGAATGCTAGGTTTGTGACTGGGAAACTTACACATTTCATACTAGGCCAAGGTTTTTAAAATGTATTATTTTCCAAGGTTGTTATCTCACATCGTTGCTATCTCGAGAGGGCCTTATCTTGGGGAGTTTCTGTACTAAACATTTTTATTATTATACATTATTTTTTACATAAGAGCATAAAAACAGCCATACTGTGTTGGACCAATGGTCCATCTAGCCCAGTATCCTGTCTTCCAACTGTGGTCAATGCCAGGTGCTTCAGAGGGAATGAACAGAACAGGAAATCATCGAGTGATTCATCCCCTGTCGTCCACGCCCAGCTTCTGGCAAACAGAGGCTAGGGACACTCAGAACATAGTATTGCATCCCTACCCATCCTGACTAATAGCTATTGGTGGACCTATCCTCCATTAACTTATCTAGTTTTTTTTTTTTTTAACCCTGTTCTAATTTTGGCCTTCACAACATCCCCTGGCAAAAAGTTCCACAGGTTGACACTGCATTGTGTGAAGTACTTCCTTTTGTTTTAAACCTGCTGCCTATTAATTTCATTGCATGACCGCTAGTTCTTATATTATGTGAAAGAGTAAATAACATTTCCTTATCCGCTTTCTCCACACCAGTCATGATTTTATAGACCTCTATTATATCCCCTCTTAGTCATCTCTTTTCCAACCTTAAAAATCCCAGTCTTTTTAATCTCTCCTCATATAGAATCTGTTCCTTATCCCTAATCATTTTGGTTGCCCTTCTCTGTACCTTTTCCAATTCCAATATCTCTTTTTTGAGATGGGGGCAGCCAAAACTGCATGCAGTATTCAAGATGTGGATGTACCATGGATTTATGTAGTGAAAGTGTATCAGCTTGGTTTGCGAGACCAATCAGCAAGGCCAATGCTGACAAAACTATGTGAAAAGGCTGCAAAACACCAAGCCTCTGGACTGCATCGACATGCAGAAAGTCTTATAAGCCAGTCACTGTCAAAGCCAATTTTAGAAGTACTTAATGAGGCTGTTAAGTATGCTGGAGACACAACACAGTTCATATGAACAAACAGAGCTGTCGCATCATGCTTTCTATTTAAACAAGAGATACCACACACTACAAACTGAAGGCCAATGTTAAGTGCATTGTCACTTGTTAATCCTGAAGTGGACACTGGATCCAAACAAGACCAGCAAATGCTCACTATCTTTCGCAAGGAACTCAACTGACTGACTAGAAGCATGTGCTGGAACAGTGAAAGACTCAGTCACTGAAAAAGTGAAGAACTTTCACCACATTCAAAACCAGAAAATTAACAGAGCTGTGCAAGATTACAAGAAACCAGGAAGGATGTAGATATTTAGGGCTTCACAGTAGGCTTGAGGAGCCAACTTTAATTTGTATGATTTTAAAACATGAGTAAAATCTAATAAAATGGTTGTGAAACATTTTTCAGTTTTTACTGTGGGTCCATACTGCACACCTTTGCCCTCCTGGTAGGCCTTAACCCCCCTGTAAATTTGATTTCCCCCTCCCGCCCTTCAGTTCGTGAGGAAAAAAGGAGTTTTAAAGGAAAATGATCTAAGGAAAATGTAAACTTCATCTTATTTGTCCATCAAACCCTTTGCAATATGAGCAGCCAGCAGTGGCCGCGGTTTTGATGGAAGAGGCATTGTTTACTGATATTCTATAAAATGAACATCATTTACAGCTTCTGGAGTTTATGAATCCATAGCAATCAATACAGATATGAAAGACCCCTATTATATGCATACATAAGAACGGCCATACTGCATCAGACCAAAGGTCCATCTAGCTCAGTATCCTGTCTTCCAACAGTGGCCAATGCCGGTGCTCCAGAGGGAATGAACAGAACAGGTAATCATCCAGTGATCCATCCCCTGTCACTCATTCCCAGCTTCTGGCAAACAGAGGTTGGGGACACCACATCCATGCTCGTCCTAACTAATAGCCATTGATGGACCTATCCTCCATGAACTTATCTAGTTCTTTTTTTTTTACACTGTTCTGGTCTTGGCCTTCACAACATCCTCTGGCAAAGAGTTCCAGGGGTTGATTGTGGGTTGTGTGAAGAATTTGAAATACTTTTGCTTGTTTTAAACCGGCTGCCTATTAATTTCATTTGGTGCCCGCATTTCTTGTGTTATGAAGGGGGAGGGATAGCTCAGTGCTTTGAGCATTGGCCTGCTTAAACCCAGGGTTGTGAGTTCAACCCTTGAGGGGGCCACTTAAAGATGGGGCAAAAATCAGTACTTGGTCCTGCTAGTGAAGGCAGGGGACTGGACTCAATGACCTTTTGGGGTCCCTTTCAGTTCTATGAGATAGGTATATCTCCATTTATTGTATTATTATGAGAAGTAGTAAATAACACCTCCTTATTTGGTTTCTCCACACCAGTCATGATATATTATAGACCTCAGTCATATCTCCCCCCTTTATCAGTCTCTTTTCCTAGATGAAAAGTCCCAGTCTTACTATCTCTCCTCTGATATAGTGATATAGTGGCAGCTGATGGCATCAATGAGATTTTTACAGGCAGCAAGTAATTGTCCAAGTTATTTGATTAAAATGACAATGCCCCTTTCATTTTATGCCTTCTTCAGAACAGCACCTCCCCCATTTAATGACATGGTTCGTAGAGCAAGGAAGGCAAATCCGTGGCTGTAGATTGAGATTCTGGTCAGAATTCTTTTCTCTCCTACCAACTGCTGAAGGCCGCTGATGCAGATTTATTCACTGTTGGACTCCAAAATGCAGAAGAGGAACCACGATCCCATTTACAGAGCGTGACTCCTTTACGCAAAAGCTAAATATTATTAAAGACAATGGACATCTCCCCAATCCGCTGCTGCGATACTAAATATACTGCTAGTGGAGGATTTTCAGATGCACATATGCAATCCAGTGACATAACTACGCAAGAGAAATGTGATGGGACATTAAATATATACATAGTTGCGCCTGACGAAGTGGGTATTCACCCAGGAAAGCTTATGCTCCAATACATCTGTTAGTCTTAAAGGTGCCACAGGACTCTCTGTTGCTTTTTACAGATCCAGACTAACACGGCTACCCCTCTGATACTAAATATATACGGTACTTCTCTATGGTTTCAAGTTCATTTTTCTTGTTTCTCTTATGGCCTGTATTGCCATAAAATATATAAGATAAAAAAATCAGGAGAAAGATACGTTTGCTTCTTCCAATTGTTATGGGAGACCCATTTTGTCAAATAATTGTGTAGCTGCCAAGACGAGATCCCGTCCCCACAATTACCTATATGATGCGTGCTTAATCACTGGGTCGATCCTAGAAAAGAGAATCATAGATTTAGGGATTCCCAAAGTGTTGTAACTTTGTAGACGAAAGAGAAGCGATGGGACGTGTGATAGACTTGCAGTAACTTGTTTACTTAGCTGTGAAGAATAAAAGAATTGTCATGTGAGAGAAGAAACTGTGGTGTGGAAGGATCACAATTCAATATACTATTATATTATTTTGCAACTCTCTATCTCCTCTAATCGGTAATAATCTGCTTTAATATTTCACAGTTTTCACTGTGAAATGTTATAACCACAATTTATACTTAATAGAGAAAACTTTGCTGTGCAGTTAATAACTGCACATAGTAAGTTTAAAATGTAAACATCATAGCATGTCTTATTTTAGCTGAGCCACAAGGTGGCGATATTAGCAAAGACGGTGCTGAAAATGCAGTCTTTCGGACTCCGTCGGCACTCAGTGGAAGCTGTACTCAGACATCTGGATCCAGACGGCAACGGCTCTGCGCCGGGAACGGGTGGCAAAGGATTACAGGGAAAGGGCGACTGAATAATTATAAATAAAGTCAATATTGGAGGACAAATCGTTTCCCCTCTAGCACAACATATGAATGGCTGCAGCAGCAGCTTTGCAGAGAGGCCCGTGTTTCAGATCTGACCCGGGAATGGCTGGCGGAATGGAGAAT
>NW_020682438.1:0-1196 GCF_002925995.2 Terrapene triunguis
TGGTGGGGGATGGACCCGAAGTCATTGGCCAGGTCAAGCCACGCTATCGCGCACTGCTTCTGCGTTCTCCTGGTCGTCTGGATGACGGTCTGGAGCAGGAAGTTGTGTTCGTAGCACCCCTCCGACGGCATGAAGCCCTTCTGGGCGGGGCTGATGGCTCCCCCAGTCGTCGCCCACTCCGTGATCCTGGCTGCCAGGCAGCTGGCGTACAGTTTGTACATGGTGAAGCAGAGGGAGATGGGTCTCCAGTTGCTGAGGTCGTCTCGTTCACCCTTCTTGTGGATCAAGACGGTCATGGCCTTCTTCCAGGAGGTGGGAGATCGGCCGAATCGCTTGCACAAGTTGAAGATGCTGGAGAGCATGAGGCAGCCGGGGTCTCGCTTCTTTAGGAGGCTGTAGGGGATGCCTCTTTTCCAGGTGCGGTGTTCTTGGTTCTGGAGAGCCTGGCCGTCACCTCTTTGGGGGTGAAGTCGGCCTCCAGGTCGTCGGCATCGGTAATGCGGGGCAGGGGGCGGAGGCACTCCGGGCACTGTGCATCGTTCCTGGGCACGCCGCCGAACACTCCGAGGAAGTGGTTGTAGAGGCGCTCGGGCGGGATCGTGCAGTAGGACAGGGGACCATGGAAGACCTCTCTTATGGCCTTGAGGCGGTTCGTTCGGTACAGCTTCTGGGTCGTAGCGGCGGCTGGTGTTCCTTCTTCCAGCTCCTCTGGTGGTGGTGTCGCGATTCGGGATGGGCCGTCTGAGGGTAGGCCGGATGGTCTCCTGGTTTGGTGTCCTCTTGGCGGCAATCTCTGCAGATAGCTCGCAGGTGAGCCTGTCAATGAGCGGGTCAAATTCCTCAAAGGAGGCTGCCGCTTGGAGCTCCTCATCGGCTGCTGGTCCTCGGGTTCCTCGGTCGGCGTGGGTAGTGAATTTGCCGCGTGGTCCATGTGTTGTCCCATTTGCGGCTCAGGGGTCCTTTCAGTTGGTTCCCGAGGCATAGTCACCGGTGGGATAGCATCGTTGCTGGTGGTTGGTGGGACCTGGTTGGAGTCGGTGGGTGCGGGGGTGATGCCCGGCCTTCCGCATGCGGCTGTCGTCTGCGGGGTTGCTGTAGGAGCGTGTGATCGTCAGGCGGCAGGGACCGGCCTGGTGTCTTTTGGGGCCGTGCCAGTCTGTCTGACGATGGGGGTCTGGTGCTGTGGTCTGGTCGTG
>NW_020682438.1:1296-1671 GCF_002925995.2 Terrapene triunguis
GGTGGGGTTCGCCGTGCAGGCTGAGGAGTAGCTGGAGGATTCTCTGCGACTTGAAGTCTTTAAATCACGATCTGGAGACTTCAACAGCTGAGTTAAGGGAAAGTGGGTGGGTCAGCTTATATGGCCTGCATCATGCGGGAGGTCAGACTAGATGACCATAATGGTCCCTTCTGACCTTAAAGTCTATGAGTCTGAGTCTGAGTTGGCTCCTCTTGCGGTTCGCAGGGTGATCTGAGGGCCGATGTCGGTTCCTCCGGAGGCAGGATCTCGGGCGGCCACGCGTGGCGGGGCACTGATCCTTCTTGAGGTGGGGTCACGCTGGTTGGGCGTCGGGAGGGCACTGAGACATCTCAGTTCAGAGAGCTTCTGGGCGAC
>NW_020682438.1:1771-2946 GCF_002925995.2 Terrapene triunguis
TGAGTTGGCTCCTCTTGCGGTTTGCAGGGTGATCTGAGGGCCGATGTCGGTTCCTCCGGAGGCAGGATCTCGGGCGGCCACGCGTGGCGGGGCACTGATCCTTCTTGAGGTGGGGTCACGCTGGTTGGGCGTCGGGAGGGCACTGAGACGTCTCAGTTCAGAGAGCTTCTGGGCGACCTGGGAAGATGTGACAGGTGTCCTGCTGGCAGGGGCTCGGTCGACGTTTCCCGCTGCGGTAGGTGTTGTCCTGACGGCGGGGCCCTGGTCCACCGGTTAGGGGACTGGAGTGGGTTTCAGGGTAGCGGCTGGAGGGGGTGCCCTGTTTCCTTGCAGCGCAGGAGCAGCGGGCCGGGGCGCAGGAGGCTGGAACCAGAGTTGTTGCTGCTGTACGGGCTTTCTTGCAGCTGGCCTGGTGTGCCTTGCATCTCTTCTGGGACTCGAAGGGCAGGCTGCAGAGGGCGCAGCTGAAGGCGGTGGTTTTGTTGTGGCACCTCTTCAGGTGCCTGGTGACTCCTCTGAAGAGATGGAAGCGTCAGGGCGGCAAGCAGATGGGGCAGATGAGCGCATCAGCGGCAAGGGGGTATTTCAGGTAGTTGAGCTCGTCGTCCGTCCCCTGTGGAGCGGGGGTCCCAGCAGCAGCAGAGGTTTCTCCAGCTGGTTTGTTCCCCCTGGGGGGAAAAGGGGGGAGGGTGGTCCGGCTAGGTAAGCATCTGGTAGAGTCCTGGGGTCCCTCCGGTTGGTGTCTGGGGCTGAGCAGCCATCTTGTGGGGTGCTGGGGCCCTCCTGGCTGCATGGCTGGTGGTGGTGGTGGTGGCATCCTTTAGCGGTAGCTGTGCCTCAGGAGCACTGGGGATGCTTCCCGGTGGCTGCAGCTCTTGGGAGGCAGTGGGGGTGACCTGTTGAGGGTCAGGGGAGTTGTCCCTCGGTGGCGGGGGCTGCTGAAGAGCAGGGGGTGTGTCTGGTGTCCGCTGGAGGACAGGGGAGCCATCTCGGGGCTGCTGGGGTGTATAGCGGAGGTCTCTTGGTAGCTGGGGGATAGCAGGGGGATCCCTCAGTACTTGCAACTGCTGTGGAGCGGTGAGGCTGGGGGGGTCTCTCACTGGCTGGAGCAGCGGGGGGGGGGGGGGGGAGATCCCCAGCAGTTGGGGCAGCAGGAGAGTGGCTGGTGGGTCCCC
>NW_020682439.1:0-7542 GCF_002925995.2 Terrapene triunguis
GATAGACATTTATCTAACCTACTCTTAAATATCTCCAGAGATGGAGATTCCACAACCTCCCTAGGCAGTTTATTCCAGTGTTTAACCACCCTGACAGTTAGGAATTTTTTCCTAATGTCCAACCTAAACCTCCCTTGCTGCAGTTTAAGCCCATTGCTTCTTGTTCTATCCTTAGAGGCCAAGATGAACAAGTTTTCTCCCTCCTCCTTATGACATCCTTTTAGATACCGGAAAACTGCTATCATGTCCCCTCTCAGTCTTCTCTTTTCCAAACTAAACAAACCCAATTCTTTCAGCCTTCCTTCATAGGTCATGTTCTCTAGACCTTTCATCATTCTTGTTGCTCTTTTAATCATTCTTGGATCAGGGGCCTTTCCCCTGTAGGGGGCTCTGGGTCCCATCCAGTCCCAGCCACCTAATTACAGACAGCAGAAGGGAGCTCCGTACTTCAGACTAAATCCCAGTTAGCAAATAGAGCCTCTTGGTGTGTACCACTCATTCTCTGGCTCCCTGCTCAACTTTCAGATTGGCATCAACCATGACGCTAGCTCGGGGAGGGCACTGGGGTCTACTGGGTTAGAGCAGGGGGGGCTGGGAGTCTGGACTCCTGGGTTCTATTCTCAGGTCTGAGAATGGGGTCTGTGGAAATTAATTACCTAGAGTGATCCCAATTCCAGCTGCTCTTCTACCCCATTCCCTCCCTTCACCCCTCTGTCCCTATCTCGCCAGTGGCACAGACTCACCTGCCCTTCTTCTTGGTTCAATTGTGGCTTTGTGGCTTTCTCTGTGTCTCACAGCTCAGCATGAAGGTGAATGGGGGATGCGGGGGAAACAGGAAGCCTCCAATGCTGAGAATAACAGCCAAGGAGAAGCCACTGGGGCTTATTTATCCTCAAATCTGTGTCCTCATTGGACTCTGCAAACACAGAGGGGGGTGGGATCTGTGCCAGCCAGATGGGTCTGGAGCCAAGAGGTTTGGAAACAGAGACTTAGTTGGGTAAGCAGTGTGAGAGTTCTAGGGATGCAAGGGCTGTGATCCCTGAATTGCAGCCACTTCTGGGGAAGGTCATCTGGGTACTTGGAAGTGAATGGGGAATTCATGTCCAAAGAAAAGAGAAGTGGATTTTAGAGGAGGGGGCAGAATGGAATAACTCTAGGGGGTGATTGGACAGTTGACTGGGTTTATACCCCTCCAATGAGGCTAGGGGATATTCAGTGAGAAGTGAGAGTTGGTTATTTCAAATGTGAAAACCAGCATACCCTGCAGCTCAGCACCCCAGTGAGGTATTTCAGTCAGCCCCAGTTGCAAGGGGTGGTCCTGGGGGAATTCTGCCCAGAATTCATGTGCCATGCAAAAAAAATTTCTGCAGAAAATACATTCTGCTGCAGTTATGCCTTTCACCCACCAGTGGCTGCTGTGCCTCCAGAACAGAGAGCAGCCAGTCCCAGGCCAGCCCGCGCTGTGGATAGGGAAGAGAAGAGGTTGCCTTCCACACAGTACCATGCTGGTGGGGCCAGGTTGGAAGGCACGGGATATGGGGAGGAGGGGTGGACAGTGAGGGGCACATGAGGCTGCTGGGGAGGGGGTCACAGAGTGGGGTTCATAAGGGCTAGTGGGGGACAGATTGGGGGTCTGAATTGGAGTGGGGGTGTAGGGACACATGGGGACAGGGGGCAGAGAGGGGCTGGGGGGAGTGCAGGGCAACCTGGGGACAGGGGCAGGAGGGTGCAGGGACACATGGAGGAAGGGGGTGGCTGAGTGGAAGCACAGGGCCACATGTGGAAGGGGTGGCTGAGTGGAGGTAGAAGAACACACGGGGGTGTGTGTGTGTAGGTCCACATGGGGACAGTGGCAGATGTGCCTGACTGAATGAGAGAGGCTACGGGTCAGCCAGGGTCTGCCTGGGGAAGGCTCCCTAACAATCCCTCCCTGCCCCCCCAAAAACCTGTTCTATACAGATGGGGCCGCTGGTGGTGAGCACCACGGTGCCGTCATCATCGGAGCCAGAGCTGAAACCCGGCAGGGAGAGAAGGAGCAGGCAGGGGAGGAGTCCCAGCATCGCGGCAGCTGGAAGGGAAACCCCCCCAGAGGGAGTTACAGGGAACGGAATCTGGGGTCTTTCCCTTCTAGAGGGCCCTGGCTCCCATCCAGTCCCAGACACCTAAATCCAGACAGCAGGAGGTAGCTCCCTACATCAGGCTAGATCCCCGTTAAGAAATACAGCCCCCTGGTCTTTTCTGTTCATGCTCCAGCTCCCTGCTGAGCTCCCTGATCAGCATCAACCATAAGAACATAAGAACAGCCACACTAGGTCAGGCCAAAGGTCCATCTGGCCCAGTGTCCTGTCTTCCTACAGTGACCAATGCCAGGTGCTCGGGAGGGAATGAACAGAACAGGTGATTATCAAGTGATCTATCCCCTGTCGCCCATTCCCAGATTCTGGCAAACAGAGGCTAGGGACACCGTCCCTGCCCATCCTGGCTAATAGTCATTGGTGGATGTGTCTTCCATGAACTTATCTAGTTCTTTTTTGAACCCTGTTATAGTCTTGGCATTCACAATGTCCTCTGGCAAAGAGTTCCACCAGCTGACCCTATCTCTAAGAGGGCAGTGGGGTCTAGTGGACTAGAGCGGGACAGGAGAGGGGGGCTGGGAGTCTGTACTCCTGGTTTCCCTCCCCAGCTCTAAGAGTGGGGTCTGTGGAAATGGTAGTAGATGGGTAATTATTTAGATTGATCCCAATTCCCGCTGTTCTTCCACTTCATTCACCCCCTGGACCCCTCTGTCCCTAGCTCTGAGGCACTGGGGCCCTGGGTAGCACAGACTCACCTGCCCTTCTCCTGGGCACACTCACAGTCGTGTCTCTCGGTTCAGCACGAAGGTGAAGGGGGGATGCTGGAGCAAACGGGAAGCCTCCAATGCTGAGAATAACAGCCAGGGAGCAACCACTGGGACTTATTTATCCTCAAATCTGTGTCCTCATTAGGCTGTCCACACACAGGGGGAGGGGGATCTGGGCCGGCCGGGTGGGACTGTTGGGGAGGAGCCAAGGTGTTTGGAAACAGACACCCAGTTGGGTAAACAGCATAAGAGCTTTAGGGACAGAATGGCCGTGATTACTCAACTGCAGCCACCTCTGGGGTGGGGCAGCTGGGTACCAGGAAGTGATTCAGGAATTCTGTGTCCAAAGAAAATATAAGTGGATTTTAGATGATGGGGCAGAATGGAATAACTGAAGAGAGTGTTTGGCCAGGTGACTGGGGAACATACCCCAGTGATGAGAGAAAGTGCTTGGGGATGTTCAGTGAGAAGCAGGGCCAATGAGTTGGTTGTTTCTAATGTGAAATCCAGCATTCACTGCAGCACAGCACCGTGCTGGGGCATTTGGGTCAGCCCCGACTCCAAGGGGTACTCCTGGGGAATTCTGCGCCACTGTAACGCACAGAATTCATGTTCCACGCAGAATTTTTTTCCCCACAGAAAATACATTCTGCTGGGGCATTTGGGTCAGCATTGACTGCAAGGGGACTGTGCCCTCTAGTAAGCTCCCACCTTGCTCCCTGCAGCATAGCGCTCCCCTACACCATGCTAGGGCAGCCCCATCCCTTCTGCACAGCACCCCTTAGTGCCACACTGGGACATTGGGGACAGCACTGACTGTATGGGAAAAGCATCCCTCCTTAACCCCTGTAGCATATGCAGAATTTTGGTAGTTGCCTTTTGAAATCCTGCCCATGCTGCAGCCCTCTTAGCTGATGAGAGCCACTCCAGATGAGATCCTGGTTCTGATGACATATGGTTGGGTCATGAACATTATTGACACTCTAGGCATGTTTGTTCCTCCTGAAATTGCCTATGGTCCCTGGGTTGCTTCTCACAGTCACTTACCAATGGGCGTTTTGTTGTTTCTAGTTGCCAGCATTGGTCACAGGTTGGTCACTGTTGACCTAAGTTGGGTGAGTGACTGCAGAACACTGAGCGCATATTACTTAGGCGTGTCAGAACTCAATGTTTATGCTTTATAATTTTGATGGACATGTAGGGCGGTTGGGCCGGGGCTCGTCCCCTCCGGGGCGGCGGGGAGTCAGACTGCCTCGCTACTTTGGTCAGGGGTGTCGGGGAATTAGCCTGGCTGTGTGGCGAACAGAGAGCAGCTTAGGCCCTCATGCAGGGGTTGAGCAAACAGGTGCAGTATTAGCAGGCCCAGGCCCTGGGTCAGGGCAGGTTAACAAACAGTCAGTGGCTCAGGCCCTCAGGCAGGGGCTGAGCAAATAGGTTCAGTATTAGCAGGCCCAGGCCCTGGGTCAGGGCGGGTCAACAAACAGTCAGTGGCTCAGGCCCTTAGGCAGGGGCTGAGCAAACGGTTGAACAGCAAACCCCAGGCTCCTCACTCTGAGCAGCAGGGGAGAGGGGGAGACTGCCACCCGTGAGGTGGGTGGCAGGGGGGACGCAGGCCAACCCACTCCACTGCGTCACAGCCCGGGGCCCTAGCAGCAACAGAAGACCCGCTGCTGTGTCAGTGGGGATCCTGACCGCAACATACTGACATTGGCTCTGGCAGTGTTGCAGCCAGCCTAGGGTCGGCTGCCCCCGGGCTACTTCCTCCCCCCCCTCCCCCAGAGGTACCTGTATCCGGACGGCGTCCTCCACGGGGTCACACCCCATGGGCTCCTCGGGGAAGCTGGCGAGCGGTTGGTTTGGCAGCTCCTCGGGGTAACTGGCAAACAGCAGGCCTGGCAGTTCCTCAGGGTAATGGGCGAGCGGTAGGATTGGCCGCGTCTCTGGGCTCGGGCTAGCATCAGGCGTTGGCTGGTCTGGCCAGTCCTCGGGTCGTCCGCCGATCGCCGTGGTCTCCCCACCACCGCTGTATTCTCATATTATTGTCTTTCATGGTGCGGCATGGGTCTGGTCGTTTCTGGGATCACTACCCCAGGTTCTGTCTGAATGGTATGATAGACGAGTGTTGAGTAACCCGGCTGGCCGGTGAAGGTTTGTGGGAATGCCTGCAGGAGGCACTGGGCTTGCTTGTGTTGCTCGTCCGTGAGGGTCTCCACGAGCTCGGGCCCCTCGGTGTCTTGGGTTAGGGTGGCATGGGGGCGCAGTTCTGGCTCCGGCGGGTAGGGGTTAATTAATAAGCCCTCGCGCTCCCGCCAGGGCTTCAGGAGGTTGACATGGTACCACTGGGTTTTCTTATATCGGTCCGGTTGGTTGACCTCATAGGTGACGGACTCAGGACCACCTCGTAGGGGCCCTGACAGCGAGCCAGTAGCTTGGACTCGCTCGAGGGCAGGAGAAGCAGTACCCGGTCCCCGGGTATAAAGTCGCGGCTGTGCGTGTCTCGGTTATAAGTTCGTGCTTGAGCCTCCTGTGCAACCCTTAAGTTTTCCTGGGCGAGTGCTCCGGCCTGAGTGAAGTGTTCCTGGAGCTGGAGGACGTACTTCAAGAGGCCCTGAGTTGGTGGTGTTCCCAGTTCTCGCGCATCAGATTGAGCAACTGCCATGGGTGGCGGCCATACAACAACTCAAATGGGAAAAATTTCGCAGAGGCCTGGGGCACCTCCCGGATCACCAGTAGCAAAGGCGGGAGTAGCTGGTTCCATTATTGTAGTTCTTCTGGGGGGAATTTGGCAACATGTCCCATAGGAAAAACAGGGTCCGATATCCGAGCACCCAGGCTGGGACAGTGTTCCCGCCTGGCCTCCGGGGGGGGCTTCGGTTGGTCCCTCGGGTATCTGGTTGAGGTGCCGGGGCTTGTCGAACCGGGACCTCGGCAGGTCAGGGTCGGGGCTCCGGGCCCCATGACGGATTTTGTGGTTCACTCCTGGTGGCCCCCCTTTTCTCTGGATTAGGGCGCTCCGGTCCTGGCGGGGCAGCTCGAATGATCGGTCCCACTGGTGCTTCGGCGGCGAGGAAATCCTCCATCAGTGTGATGGCAGCAGTTAAGGTCGTAGGCTGATGGCGGAGGACCCAGGCCCTCCCTCGCGATGGGAGTATATGGACGAATTGCTCCAGAATCATTTGTTCAACGAGCTCATCCAGGGTTCACCTTTCAGGTTGTAGCCACCACTTGCAGGCTTCCCTCAACTCTTGGGCTGCCATCCGGGGTCGGGCCCCCGTAGGATAGACCAAGCTCCGGAACCGCTGGCGGAAGGTCTCCGGGTTAAAGTCCAGGGCATCAAAGATAGCTGCCTTTACCCGGGTGTAGTTCCATGCCACGTCCGTAAACAGGCCCCGATATATGGTTTGGGTAGTTCCGGTCAGATATGGGGCCAAAATGGTAGCCCATTGGTCTTGGGCCCAGCCTGCGACTAATGCCACCCTTTCAAAAGTTACCAGAAAAGCTTCTGGGTCATTGTTGGAGCCCATCTTTGGCAAGGGGAGGGATAGCTCAGTGGTTTGAGCATTGGCCTGCTAAACCCAGCGTTGTGAGTTCAATCTTTGAGAGGGCCATTTTGGGATCTGGGGCAAAATCAGTACTTGGTCCTGCTAGTGAAGGCAGGGGGCTGGACTTGATGACCTTTCAGGGTCCCTTCCAGTTCAATTTATTTTACCAGGTGGATGAGGCTTTTTTTAAACAACTAACAAAATCATCCAAAGCCCAAGATTTGGTGGTGATGCGGGACTTCAACTATCCAAATATATGTTGGGAAAATAACACAGCGGGGCACAGGGGGCGCGAACCCCCCGAGCCCGGACCTGTTGCGTAGACCCAGCAGCGCGCATGCTGCGCGCGCCCAGCCCCTGGCCAGTCGCATCTGGGCTGGCTGCCCAGCTGGTGCAATCCCGCGGCGGCCCCGGAGTGGGGGCAGCAGGCCCCAGCCCCCCCATCCCGCTCGGGTCCCGCAGGGGTACAAACGGGGCTGGGCTGCCGATGCCTCAGCCCCGGGGCCGCCGCGGGATTGCACCAGCTGGGAAGCAGCCCAGACGCGACTGGCCACGGGCTGGGCGCAGCGTGCGCGCTGCTGGGTCCCCACAGCAGGCCCGGGCTCGGGGGGTTCGGGCCCGGGCACCAGAGCCGCAGCCGCCGAGCGCCATGGCCGCTTCCTCTGGCCGCGGCAGTAGGAGCTGCAGCAGCGGCTGCTCCCGAGTCCCGCTGCCCAGGGGGGGAGAACAGCCGCCGCCTGGCCCCACGGGCCGCCCCCCTACTCTCCCTCTAGGTACTGCCTGACTGAGTCCTACCTGCGCTCGGGGCCAGGCCGGACTCTCACTCACCCCAGCCCCTCGTTCCCCCTGCGTCTCCGGGGCCTCCCTCCAGCGCTTGCGGAGGGAGGAGGAAGGGGGGGGTTGTTTTTTTGCTCTGCCGCCAGTTTTTTTTTCTCTGCCCCTCCCCTCCCCCCTGTGTCCCGATATTTGACCTGGGTGATCTGGTCACCCTAGAGTACGGTTATCCAGCCAGTTATGCACCCACCTTATAGTAGCCCCATCTAAATTGTATTTGCCTAGTTTATCGATAAGAATATCATGCGAGACCGTATCAAATGCCTTACTAAAGATAAGGTATACCACATCCACAGCTTCTCCCTTATCCACAAGACTCGTTAT